>NC_091284.1:724024635-724324635 GCF_032444005.1 Ranitomeya imitator
CATCGGCACTATCCCTAAGGTGCCCAGGTGTTCTCTGGACGAGAGGCTGGAGGAGCAGATCTAGCCACTCTCCCAGCCTCTCACCCAGAGACCCAATACCCGACACAATCGGCCTTATGGGAGGTGGGTACAAGTTTTTATGGGTCTTAGGCAAGGCATGCAGAATTGGAGTTACTGGGTTAGCCACCCTGAGATAGTCATTTTCTTTTTTGTTGAAAAAACCCATACTGAACCCTTCATCTATAAGATTGAAAATTCTATTCTGTATTAGTGCAGTGGGGTTAGTGGACAAGCGCTTATACACAGTAGGATCTGTAAGCATATCATTGACCCAGGTGATGTAATTAGCCTTATCCATCACAACAACTGACCCACCCTTGTCAGAATTTTTTATGACAAGGTCATCATTATTTTGTAGTTCCTGTAATGCCTTCTGTAGCCTAGGTTTGAGATTACTACTGTGCAAGCGTTTATTCCGCACACTTTCAGAAAGGCTCCTCAACTGAGACTCTATCACATTTTGGAATCTGTCCATGGCAGGTTTACGTGCCTGAACAGGATAATAATTAGGATTAGGCACTTTAATTATATTTTTAGGAGTAAATGAATCTGCATTAGCCTCTAAACTTTCATCCTGTAAATCTGATAGACACATGAGTGACAGTTGATCTGAAAAATCGAGAGACCTGAAATCATTACTTTGGGGGTTGATGTTACATTTTTTCTCTGTTGTATCATCCTTAAAGTGCAATTTGAGAGCAATATTTCTCATAAATCTATTCACATCACAAATTGTGGAAAAAAGATCAAAATTGCAGCTTGGTACAAAATTAAGACCATGTGATAAGAGTTCTAATTGGTCATCTGTAAGGGAAAAGGAAGACATGTTAACAACATTAAAATGTCCTAACGTTGACGTCTGAGATGATATCTCGGAGAATTTCTGTTTACTTCGATGTTTCCTTCCTTTTCTTCGATAGACCTTCTTCTGTTGATAAATGGGGGTTTGCTTTTCTTGAAATAGGAGTTTTTTGCACTCTGTGCAGGTTCAGAATCTGAGTCTTCTGTGACTCCAGTTGAAGTGTCCAGATCAGACGAACTAAAGGTGACCTGTCTCCGCATACGATTTCTGTAGGTGCGGTTTCTGTGGGGTTTTAAAATAGATTTATACGGTTGATTCATTTTATCCCACCTCCCCCACTCATAAACCTGATCATTGGCATAGTCATAAAGGTCCCGATCCAGCTTGCGTTTCTTCATATCCATGATGGTTTCTTCTGCTTTGGAAATTTTAGAGTTGCTGGTGTTAATGAACTCGTCAAATTGTGCCGATGTCATTTTATCCTTTGCCTCCTTGGTCATAGTTTCAATATCTTGTTGCAGTTGGATCAGAGAAATTTCCTCATATTGCACTATCAGGGCAATTAATTTCAACGAACAATCAGATAGAATTGTATTCCACTCTTGAACAAAGGTATTAGAAAACACAGTATTAGGAATTTTCTTCACTCTCAGCCCTCTTGGGATGACATTTTTCTCTTTATAATTTTTCAAAGAGCTGAGATCCCACCAAAGGCGATTTTTTTTTGAGCATTGAAGTTAACAAGTTGTCAAGTAGTCCATCCTTATTACTGGTTGTTGGAGTTTCCTCCGTAGCCAGCGATGCAAACAGTTTCTCTGCTTTATTTTGTCTTTTTGACATGTCCATTTTGTGACATCAAAATCAATTATGCTGATGTTAAAAATAGATCCTTTTGCCAAAATTATATATGTATAGGGAGTCCAGGCGAGCACGGAGACACGAAGGAATACAGGAAAAAACAAAATCCAGCTCACCATACCGACATTCCCAAGAGCTCGGAGCACGGAACCGCTGTGTCAGGGCGTAGACGAACAGGAAAGAGAAGGAGATCCAGCTCAACGAAATAGTGAAAAATCCATAGTTTATTTCACTTAAAATATAGTGAAAGGACAAAACATCAGCATACAAAAAAATATTTTAAAACCAAGGTCAACGCGTTTCCGGTGACTAAGCACCCTTAATCATGATACCTGGTACAAGACATGTCTATACTTTTATACTAGTATCCGGTTATCGCTCCGGTGCTGCAATTGGTGGAATTGTCTAATCAAGCAAAAATAGACACACATGATAATGGAAGCAAGACAAGCTTGATAGAAGCACAAAAACAAATGTTTAAGTTAAACAAAAAAGCAGAGAAAACAGAAATAGCATAAGATACAAAAACTATATACAAAATGAAAAATGAAATAACAGTACCATAATCATTGAATAAATCCAAAAATATAATGGTAAAATAATATGTACAGTGTCATATGTTGTGAACCCACATAACAATATAAAGCTTGAGTTGCTAGATATTATTTGTAAACCCTCGGAATACTAATAAAATGCCCTAGTACCTATATACATAGCGGGTTCACAAACAACTATGAAAACAGCCAAAATAGGTTGGAGCAAGTAGGTAAAAGCACAGCTGCAGACGCCGTGACAATGTAACAGCAGTCGGCAAACAGGGGGAAACAAAAGGGCAGATTGATAACTATTAGCCTCACAAAAGAGTCGATAATTATGCGGGAAATATAAACTACAAATTTAGTAACTAGATGTCAAAAAAGCGACTTCATTGTTTGCAAACCCTCGGAATACTAATAAAATTCCCTGATACCTTTGAAAGTAGCAAGCTCACAGACAACCATGGATGGAAAAACAAAACAATCAATGGCAGAGATCTCCCAAACAGGGAGTTGAAACAGCCGAAATAGGTAGGAGCAAATAGATAAAAACACAGCTGAAGACGCCGTAACAATGTAACAGCGGCCGGCAAACAGGAGGGAACGGAGGGGAAAATAGATAGCTATTAGCCTCACAAAAAAGTTATTGATTATGCAGAAAGTATAAACTACAAATTTGGTTACTAGATGTTAGAAAAACAACATCCTTATTTGTGAACCCTCAGAATACTAATAAAATTCCTTAATATCTTTGAAAGTAGCGGGCTCACAAGCAGCTATGGATGAAAAAGCAAAACAATCTATGGCAGAAATCTCTCAAACAGAGAGCTGAAACAGCCAAAGTAGGTTGGAGCAAAATCGGTAGAAGCACAGCTGAAGACGCCGTGACAATGTAACAGCGGCCTGCAAACAAGGAAAAAAAAAAAAAAAAAAAAAGGGCGAGTAGATAGCTATTAGCCTCAAAAAAGAGTCATTTATTATACGGGAAATATAAACTACAAATTTAATTATTAGATGTCAGAATAGTAACTTCATTGTTTGTGAACCCTCAGAAAACTAATAAAAGAGCATGAGATCTTTCCTTTTATTTAGACCATGTGGAATTCTTGTACCAAGTTTAAAGATCCACCATGATTCCCTGTTTCTCAGGGTCACCTCAATGTCTCCTCCTCTAAAAGCTGTGCTTTTACCTACTTGCTCCAACCTATTTTGGCTGTTTTCATAGTTGTTTGTGAACCCGCTATGTATAAAGGTACTAGGGCATTTTATTAGTATTCCGAGGGTTTACAAATAATATCTAGCAACTCAAGCTTTATATTGTTATGTGGGTTCACAACATATGACACTGTACATATTATTTTACCATCATATTTTTGGATTTATTCAATGATTATGGTAATGTTATTTCATTTTTCATTTTGTATATAGTTTTTGTATCTTATGCTATTTCTGTTTTCTCTGCTTTTTTGTTTAACTTAAACATTTGTTTTTGTGCTTCTATCAAGCTTGTCTTGCTTCCATTATCATGTGTGTCTATTTTTGCTTGATTAGACAATTCCACCAATTGCAGCACCGGAGCGATAACCGGATACTAGTATAAAAGTATAGACATGTCTTGTACCAGGTATCATGATTAAGGGTGCTTAGTCACCGGAAACGCGTTGACCTTGGTTTTAAAATATTTTTTTGTATGCTGATGTTTTGTCCTTTCACTATATTTTAAGTGAAATAAACTATGGATTTTTCACTATTTCGTTGAGCTGGATCTCCTTCTCTTTCCAGTATATAACACTGCCCACGCAGTATTTAACAGTGGCCACATAATATATAGCACTGCCCACGCAGTACATTACACAGCCCACATAGTATATAACACTGCCTATGTAGTATATAGCAGCCACGCAGTATCTAACACAGCCCACGTAGTATACAGCAGTGTGGGCACCATATCCCTGTTAAAAAAATAATTAAAATAAAAAATAGTTATATACTCACTCCCTGGGATCCAGCAAAGCTCCAGCGATACGCGTGCGGCTGCCGCCATCTTCCGTTTCCAGGATGCATTGCGAAATTACCCTGATGACTTAGCGGTCTCGCGAGACCGCTAATTCTTCTGGGTCATTTCACAATTCATCACTGGGAACGGAAGATGGCGGCAGGCGCGAGCGCATCGTCGGACGACGGAGGGTGAGAATAGCAGGTTTTTGTTTTTTTTATTATTTTTATCATTAGATCTTTTTACTATTGATGCAGCATAGGCAGCATCAATAGTAAAAAGTTGGGGACACACAGGGTTAATAGCAGCGGTTACGGAGTGCGTTACCCGTGGCATAACGCGGTCCGTTACCGCCGGCATTAACCCTGTGTGAGCGGTGACTGGAGGGGAGTATGCGGGCGCCGGGCACTGACTGCGGGGAGTAAGGAGCGGCCATTTTCCTGCCGGACTGTGCCCGTCGCTGATTGGTCGTGGCTGTTTTGCAGCGACCAATCAGCGACTTGGATTTCCATGACAGACAGAGGCCGCGACCAATGAATATCCATGACAGACAGACAGACAGAAGGACATACAGAAAAACGGAAGTGACCCGTAGACAATTATATAGTAGACTAGATGGTGGCCCGATTCTAACGCATCGGGTATTCTAGAATATGCATGTCCACGTAGTATATTGCTCAGCCACGTAGTATTTTGCCCAGCCACGTAGTATATTGCCCACATAGAGCCCCGGCAAGCTCGCACAGAGCCCTGGCAGCCCGCACAGAGCCCCGGCAAGCCCGCACAGAGCCCCTGCAGCCCGCACAGAGCCCCGCCAGGCCCGCACAGAGCCCCGACAGGCCCGCAAGGGGCCCCGGCAGGTCGGCACAAAGCCCCGGCAGGAAGCACAGAGCCCTGGCAGGCACGAACAGAGCCTCGGCAGGCCGCACAGACCCCCGGCAGGCACGCACAGACCCCCGGCAACCCACGCAGACCCCCGGTAGCACACACAGAGCCCCGGCAAGCCTGCACAGAGCACCGGCAGCCCACACAGAGCCCCGGCAAGCCCACACAGAGCCCCGGTAGGCACGCACAGAGCCCCGGCAGGCCACACAGAGCCCCGGCAGCCCGCACAGACCCCCGGCAGCCTGCACAGAGCCCCGGCAGGCCGCACAGAGCTCCTGCAGGCCGCACAGAGCCCCTGCAGACACGCAGAGAGCCCCAGTAGGCTCGGACAGAGCCCCGGCAGGCCCGCTCAGAGCCCCGGCAGCCTGCACAGAGCCCCGGCAGGCACGCACAGAGCCTCGGCAGGCACGCACAGAGCCCCGGCAGGCCCGCACAGAGCCCCGGCAGGCCGCATAGAGTCCTGGCAGGCACGCACAGAGCCCCGGCAGGCACGCACAGAGCCCCCACGGTCACGCACAGACCTCGCCCACACACACACGCAGTCTCCGCCCACGCACCGCCCACACTCCATTATAGTGCATCATTGCACTATGGAAACTTCCGATTCCGGTATCCGATATCGCAAAAATATCGGAACTCAGTATCGGAATTCTCAATACTACTCATGTAGTGTAAGAAGTGAAATATTTGGCATTGTACTACACCTGTATTTCTTTGACGTTCTGTATCTCTGCATCATGAATTGTGGTATGTGTTAAAGGAGCCCACTTAAACTCTTTTGCCCGTGGCCCACGAAAACCTAGAGCCGGCCCTGTGTATCTGTGCATGTGTTTATACATGTGTGTTCATGTGTGTATGTATGCGTGTGTGTGTGTATGTGTTTATGCATGTGTATGTATGTGTATGTGTGTATGTATGTGTGAACATATTTGTTTTTGGTTCATTTTTGATACTGTAATTGTAAAATATTGGAACATCAACCAGGCTTTTTAAAGGGGTATTCTTCACCAAATAATCAAGTTATCTCCTATCCATAGGACCAACCACTGCCCAGCCACCCTCCCCTCCCCCAGAGATTCTGAGAACAGGGGTCTACAGTCTCGTCCTAGATGGAGCAAAGTTGTGCGTGCTTGGCCTCTGCTCTTCATTATCTATAGAGCTACAGGAGCGCTGCACTCAGCTAGATCAGTTCCATAGACAATGAATAGAGCAGAAGTCAAGCATGTGCCTCTCCAATCCATTCATGGCTGAGCTGCAGAGTCCTGTTCTCAGGATTACTGGGGGTCCCAGTGGTCAGTTCCCCAAAAGTCAGTAAGTTAGTAAGTTATCCCTTATCATTGGGATTCGAGATAACTTGATTTATTTGGGGAATAACCCTTTATCAAATACCAGATGTTATAGCTATCAGACATATAGTTTAATATAATATATACATGGCTGGGTTCAGTAGAACCGAATCCTAATGGAGATATATCTCCAGCTCAGTAAAAAAAAAAAAAAAAAAAAATATATATATATATATATATATATATATATACAGTACAGACCAAAAGTTTGGACACACCTCATTTAAAAATGTTTCTGTATTTTCATGACTATGAAAATTGTACATTCACACTGAAGGCATCAAAACTATGAATTAACACATGTGGAATTATATACGTAACAAAATAGTGTGAAACAACTGAAAATATGTCTTATATTCTAGGTACTTCAAAGTAGCCACCTTTTGCTTTGATGACTGCTTTGCACACTCATGGCATTCTCTTGATGAGTTTCAAGAGGTAGTCACCGGGAATGGTTTTCACTTCACAGGTGTGCCCTGTCAGGTTTAATAACTGGGATTTCTTGCCTTATAAATTGCCATGAAAATACAGAAAAATCTTTAAATGACAAGGTGTGTCCAAACTTTTGGTCTCTACTATATATATACAGTATATTTTCCGGTGGCAAAATGGCTGCTCCCTACTCCCCTGCCATCAGTGCCTGCTCCATACTTCCCCCCAGTCAGCGCTCACACAGGGTTAATGGCAGCGTTAACGGACCGCGTTATGCCGCTGTGTAATGCACTCCGTTAAAGCTGCTATTAACCCTGTGTGACCAACTTTTTATTATTGATGCTGCCTATGCGGCATCAATAGTAAAAAGATCTAAAGTTAAAAATAATAAACAAAATAAAAAATCATTATAGTCTCACCTTCCGTCGCCTTTCCCGCTGCCCCTCGCGACGCCCCGGTCCATGCATTGCGGTCTCGCGAGATGATGACGTAGCGGTCTCGCACTCTTGGGACCGGAGCGTCATGAGGAGCATCGGTAAACGCCTTGGCTGGATCCGGGGGCCGACAGAAGGTGAGTATATAACTATTTTTTACTTTAATTCTATATACTACCTATCTGTGCTATATACTATGTGGCTGGGCAATATACTACGTGGCTGGGAAATATGCTACATGTCTGTGCTATATATTACGTGTCTGTGCTATATTCTACGTGGCTGGGCAATATACTAAGTGGGCTGTGCTATATACTACGTGTCTGTGCTATATACTACGTGTCTGGGCAATATACTACGTGTCTGGGCAATATACTACGTGGCTGGGCAGTTTACTACGTGTCTGTGCAATATACTACGTGTCTGTGCTATATACTACGTATCTGTGCTATATACTATGTGGCTGGGCAATATACTACGTGGGCTGTGCTATATACTACGTGTCTGTGCTATATACTACGTGTCTGGGCAATATACTACGTGTCTGTGCAATATACTACGTGTCTGTGCTATATAATACGTATCTGTGCTATATACTATGTGGCTGGGCAATATACTACGTGGGCTGTGCTATATACTACGTGTCTGTGCTATATACTACGTATCTGTACTATATATTATGTGGCTGGGCAATATACTACGTGTCTGTGCTATATATTACGTGTCTGTGCTTTATACTACATGGCTGGGCAATATACTACATGGGCTGTGCTATGTACCACGTGTCTGTGCTATATACTACGTGTCTGGGTAATATACTACGTGGCTGGGCAATATACTACGTGGCTGGGCAGTTTACTACGTGTCTGTGCAATATACCACGTGTCTGTGCTATATACTACGTATCTGTGCTATATACTATGTGGCTGGGCAATATACTATGTGGCTGGGCAACATGCTACGTGTCTGTGCTATATATTACGTGTCTGTGCTATATACTATGTGGCTGGGCTATATACTACATGTCTGTGCTATATACTACGTGTCTGTGCTATATACTACGTGTCTGGGCAATATACTACGTGGCTGGGCAGTTTACTACGTGGCTGTTCAATATACTACGTGGCTGGGCAATATACTACGTGGCTGGGCAATATACTACGTGGCTGGGCAATATACGCGAATTGGCATGGAATTTGAACCACGCTTCGCTAATTGTTCGTGGCCGGCAGGCTGAATCCTGTGTATAAATTGCATTATTCTGAAAACTTCATAAATAAACTACATACATATTCTAGACAACCCGATGCGTTAGAATCGGGCCACCATCTAGTGTGTGTATATATATATATATATACATGTATATATATATATATATATATATTTATTTGGAGGTGTGGGGGCCCAAGTAGAACTTTTGCTATGGTGCCCTGTGGACTCTATGGACACTCCTGTTTGCAGTTTTGGCGATGATAATGAAAGCAATCTGGCCTGCTGCTCAGAGCTCCTGGGGTCCCATGGTCTGTTTGTCCTCATAAGCACTATCCCGGGCAGAAAGAGGAACAGACATATTTTTTGCACAGGGGTGCCAAGCTGTCAGTGCCCACCCGTTTTTACTAATATATAGATATATATATATACATATATATACTTTATATATATATATATACAGGGTGGAGCGCGGTAATTTGCTTTTTTGCACTGCATGCTGTGGCGGCACTGTCGGTCGAAGAGAGGGGAGAGTGGGTGTGGCTTACAGAGGCTGATGGGAGATTTGTATTCCTCTGCCTTTCAGTTGCCATCATGCAGTGGACACGTGAGGAGAGGTCATTTTGTGTTGAAGCGTATTTTTCAAATGCCCACTCGATCATTACAGTGCAGCGTGCTTTTCGTTTACAATTCTCTGTTCCTCCACGCGGACGTGTTCCTGGACGGCAATCAATTGTAAATTGGGTGAATGCATTCAGAACAGCAGGGAATGTGTCATGTGTACGAAGGGGACCTGAGAGAAGGATTACAACACCACAAAACATCGAGAGAGTTAGAGCAGCAGTACTGCAATCTCCGAAACGCTCTGCTCGGAAGCAATCATTTGCTCTTGGCATTTCAAGACGTTCTCTCCACCGGATTCTTCATGATGAACTGAATTTTCACCCGTATAAAATGTGCGTGGTCCAACATTTGTCAGCATGGGACTATTTGACACGGCGGACCTCTTGTGAAGACATGTTAGCAACGATACCCCGTGACGCAATTGTGTTTTTTTCTGATGAGGCACATTTTCACCTCATTTTCACTGTGTGGTGCGCCATATCACGAGTAGGCATCATTGGTCCTTACTTTTTTCAGGATAATGGTCGTGCCATAACTGTGAACTCCGAACGGTACTTGTCTATGATACAGGATTATTTTCAGCCGGCTCTTGAGGCAATGGAACTAGAGGATACATGGTTCCAACAGGATGGTGCCACTGCACACACAGCGAGGGTTACCATGAATTGTTTGAGGCAAATGTTTCCTGGACGGCTTATCTCTTTGAGGGGAGATGTGAACTGGCCAGCACGCTCACCAGATTTAGCCCCATGCGATTTTTTCCTTTGGGGTTACCTGAAGACTAAGGTGTATATCAACCGTCCCAACACCTTGGAAGACCTAAGGAACAATATTGAAGCTGAAATTGGCAGAATACCAGTGGACATGCTTGTTAGAGTTCATGAAAACTTCAGAAAACGTATGCAGCAGTGTGTGGATAGCGAAGGTCGACATTTGCCAGATACACTATTTAAAACCATGTAATTTAAAAATTCCATTACTGTTCAGTATAATTAAAATATAAAATAAATTTTTCTAATGATCATAATTTTTTTATTTCATTCCCAAATCAGCAAATTACCGCGCTCCACCCTGTATATATATATATATATATATATATATATATATATATCATCTATTATGAGGCGCTGATTAATAAGGTAACATAAAAAATCCATGACAGAGGAAAAAACCTCATCACTTCTCCATATTTCCCAATATAGCTCAACATCTACCAGTAGCACCCGATCAGATTGCATCTCTCAAAAGCTGGAAAGTGATGACAACGGTCTTTAAAGCCATGCTCCACTTTTTGCCTGTCTTGATATTTATGAGACCCATTAGGATGTGATGTGTGCTACAACAAGAACAAACCACTGGGTGGCAGCAGTAACTTCTCCGACACCAACATTATCATAAAGAATGTCACGCCGCAACTTAACTTATGTTTTTATAAAAAATTTATAGTAAAATCAAAGGAAGCCTTAAGGTGATTGCACTGATTTGAACTGCTCAAAAGACAACTTGAGAATAGCCCTTTAAGTGAATGCTGCAGCTCCTTGGTTTGCGTATTGCCA
Source organism: Ranitomeya imitator (assembly GCF_032444005.1). Lineage (NCBI taxonomy): Eukaryota > Metazoa > Chordata > Amphibia > Anura > Dendrobatidae > Ranitomeya > Ranitomeya imitator. The sequence continues at coordinate 724,035,374 of NC_091284.1, forward strand.
GGGCATGCTCAGGCTGAGAGCTGCCTCTCAGGGAACCATAGCTGCAGAACAGGACTAGGTGGAAAATCTGGCTTAATAAAGATATTGAAAGATATTGAAGTCACAAGGAAAATCGGGCAACTGGTTTCATTCACGCTATTTGTTATTCTGTGAATGCAAAATCTGCATCATTACAGTTACATAGGTTGGAAAAAGACCTAGGTCCATCAAGTTCAACCTTCCTCCACCAATTCTGTGGAGCCCTGCTCACATGCTATGCCTACATTCATATTTTCCAGCTTTTTGCTCCTTAAAGGGAAGGTGCCACGAGTTTTCTTGTAGTTTGTTTTTTTGTGTGAAATTAAGCTTCAAATAGTAATTAAAATGTATTAATACAATGTTTGCAAACATTTCTATATGAAAAATATTATATATTTTTTACAAATATATATAATTTCCACTAGGGTGAGCATTTTCCGTTTTACACCTCAAGCAGCTATAGTAAGACTTACCAGCTTTACTGTTAGCTGGAAAATTGGGGTAGCAACTGCTGACATCACCATTTCCCTCCCCTTTTGGGTGTTCTAGTATCCCTGGGGCAGAGTGAAGAGTAGCATCACAGGGCAGCGCCATTTTGTGTGTGACTGCCCTGTGATCTGCTATCACCAGCTGTTATTGTCTCTCTCTCTCCCATTAGTCTCTCTCACCCAGGTTACATGATTCTCTCACCCCCCTCCATAATGTCTGGCCATTCACTGCAGACCTGCAGCTCCTTATCTTATCCGAGGGATTAACCACAGCTCCTGCCTAGCAGCTCACAGCTCCTGCTCCATAATGCTAATGGTAAACTGTTCCTCCTTGATGTCTTTGCAGTATCTGATACTCTAGCCCAGCTTTTCTCCTGCATTTTACTCTGGTCAATCTAGGATCTGTTCTGTTGGAAGCAGTACTGCTTATGTTGGCAGATCTGAGGGCTCCATGAATATGGCAGCAGAACACTCCCACTACTGTGAATTGTGCAGCCCACAGAGGCATGCCCAGTTCACAGTAGTGACAGTTCTATTACAATAGATAGGGTCAGTGTCAGTCTGTTATCTCCTATGACCATTGGGTGCCGTATTATGACACTGAAAGTGTCGTGCTGCTACTGTCAAAGCAAGATGTCAGCCACCAGTGCCTTCTTTAAACTCCTACAAAACACAAAATATGTTTCAAATGCAATCAAAACTTAGTTGTAACAGCATGTTATGCTACTTTACATTGATGTATTAATGATCTACAAACGTGGTACCTTCCCCTTAAGCGTACCCTAAAAACTCATTTGTTCAGACTGGCCTACCGCCTCAATGCATTAACCTAACGATCCCTGTGTGGCCTATTTAAAAAAAAAAAAAAAACAATCAGGTTCCTCGCATCATGTTCTCATTCACTTTATGCAGTTAATAGCCCTCTGTGTCTGTACTGCTACATACTTAGGCAGTTAACTGGTTCATGCAGCTTTACATGAACACCCGAGCCTTACACTATGGCCGGTCCGAATAACTAAAGCAATTGTTACCATCCACCTCTCGTGTCTCCCCTTTTCCTCATAGTTTGTAAGCTTGCGAGCAGGGCCCTCATTCCTCTTGGTATCTATTTTGAACTGCGGAATATGTTGGCGCTATATAAATAAAAATTATTATTATTATTATTTAAGCAAAGCTAGTAGTGCTGTTTTATACAGATCTGATTATTGTTAACTAGGTGCTACAAGTCCATCCCTAACCATGATGTAGGCCCTGTAAATTCTAGTTTTTCCATGGATGCAATATCAATTTATATGTGACACCATGACGAGATCAAACTCCCCAACATTGCTGATGGCTGTATAGAGAAGTATAACTGTAGCCAGGAGTCTCACCCATAAATGCCCACAACTCCTCCTGAGAAAGTTCCCAATCCGAGCCAAACCACCCACTTTCAGTGGAATTTAAATGTCCTTTTCTGCCCAGGACAGAACAAAAATTGCAGAGATTGTATCTGAAAAATTGGGATACAAGAAATTCGTGACTGTTGGCAATTACGCACACGATAGGAGCTAAAGCATTATATCAAATTCATAGATAATAAATCATAAAACATATAATTACCACAATTATTTGCCAATGTTGGAATGCAAAGCATGGGACCTTTAAAATGAACCTGTCATGTTGAATATGGTATCTGATCTGCAGGCAGGATGTAAAAGAGCAGGAGGAGCTGATCAGATTCATATACATTTCTGTAGGAAAAGTTTTAGTATAACATGTATTTTATTCATTGAGATCCCTGGTGTTTGTATGTGTCCAGTGGGTGGGCCTCCTAGTGATTGACAGCTGTCTCTACAAGCATAGTCATACAGTGAAAGCTATCAATCACCAGTAGGACCGCCCACTGGATTTATATTCATACAACCAGAGATTGCAATGAATAAAACAAGTTATTCGGAATCTTTTCCAACCTATATCACTCTGACTCAGCATCTCATTCTCTATACCAGACTGTCCACAGATCGGACTGCTCATACAAGTCCCTTTATGTCCCAAATATGCTCTGTAAGGTACTAGCAGGAAAGCGGGATGCAGTGACAAGCAGGAGGCAGAGCAAGAGTTAACAGATTTTATATATAAATGTCTCAACAGTAAATACTCCACGCAGGGAGTAGGGAGGTGTAAACATACAGGCCCAAAATGTGTATATAGCTATAAAGTAACTACAACGGGTGAAATAACGGGTTAACTTATCAGTCTCTGGCTCCTGGACGATGGTGGCTGAAAAATCCCACGATGGCGTCGTAGGCAGTGCATCATGTCTCTGAGCTGGATCCGAAGGAAAGTGTAGCACTGTTTCTGTACGGTGACGAAGCATCCTGTTCTTCTTCCCTGGGGTCTTGTGATTCTGGAACGAGGTGCAGTAATGCAGTTCAATTTTCGTGTTTCATGTTTGCATGTTTTAGCGCTGCAGTGTGCTGCCTTATATACTTGACTGTATACGAGTTGGTGACTCTAGGTTCAGCACTTTTTCACACTTAGTCTATGTTTGGATGTGACGGTCAGTTTTTTGAAATGTATTTTTTAACCTTCTGACCGAGCACTCCGCCTCCTAGTCACAGGTGTATTAATCGCAGGTCCATAACCCCTCCACAGAGAGAGAGAATTTTAGTCTAAGAAGAGGTTTCACAGGTAGACATTCAGATGGAGACATTTATTCTCAGCAAGGAAAGGCAAGTGTAAGACCTGGTATAAGAGAGATGCCGTAAAGTGGCTACCAGGTACACATAAAATTTGCCATTTTTATGAGCTAAACGCTCTCATTTTTCATATTTCTAGTGCAGTAATGCAATTCAATTTTCGTGTTTCATGTTTGCATGTTTTAGCGCTGCACTGTGCTGCCTTATTTACTTGACTATATACAAGTTGGTGACTCTAGGTTCAGCACATGTTCTCTCTTAGTCTATGATTGGATGTGACGGTCAGTTTTTTTAAATGAATTGAATGGGGAAAGGTCTGCTGCGCGGCTAAAGATGTACAAAGTCCCAGACTGGAGGCCGCAGTCTCACCACTACGAACGGCGTGCAACGCCAGTCCAGCGCCACAAAGAGGGACAGAAGGTGTCAGATGTATTGATGATAGATGTACCATCCACCTCTCGTGTCTCCCCTTTTCCTCATAGTTTGTAAGCTTGCGAGCAGGGCCCTCATTCCTCCTGGTATCTGTTTTGAACTGTATTTCTGTTATGCTGTAATGTCTATTGTCTGTACAAGTCCCCTCTATAATTTGTAAAGCGCTGCGGAATATGTTGGCGCTATATAAATAAAAATTATTATTATTATTATTGACCGGTTAGTGCTGTAAAAGTCAGAGAGTAACGGGGAATTAGTCTCGTGGAATGCACAGTCTATGTGCGCGGGGGATGGAGCACTGGAGAGCGGTTTTGTCAATTGGCGTCGGTCAGCGGAAAGGGAGTCAACCTTCTCCTGTAGCGCACTCTGGGTACCTGCCAAAAGCCCCGTCTCTGCGCGCTCAGTCTCCTTTATTTCTCACCCGCCCCCAGCAGTCAGATGCAAAGGTCTACTCCGGTCAGAAAGTGCTTTGCCCGGCAACAATGGTGACAGTCCCAACAGTTCTGGCCCAGACATGCAGGAGAGACTACTACTGTTTTCTGGTCCATCTTCCAACAGCTCTACCTGCAATATGCCCCAAACATCATGGAAATACCCTGTCAACACAAATAGGCTTAAACTCCACACTATTTGTGGCTCAGTTCATACTACACCTAAATCCAGTCTATTTGCAGGTATAAATTACATTAAGTATCAGAAACCTTATATTATACTTTTACATCCATGATTAAAAGATTTCTGCTTGAAAAATGCAATACGGTAATTAAATATAGAAAAATATGAAATAGTAAATATAATGCTTTAAAATAAAATGTTAAATGACCATTTTACCCAAAAATGAGCTAAACATAAGTAAATAAAACTACTACAAAAAATGCACATAATATGGATAGCCTTGGGACTTTTCCCTTTATTCCTTGACATTCAGGTAATTTACAGCAATTAGATGCTGGGTAACTTATCAGCCGAGCCGAAGCTCACACTCATATTGTGCTGCCGAGGGGCTTGTGTAATGAAATGTCTCTGATGAAGTGTTTAGTCTTCAGTGTCTTCATTATCTGCCCCAAGGGATTCTGGGAGCGTATGCATAACAAGAGATAGTGGAAAAAGAAAAGTACTAATACTGATAGTCTTCGCACATCACCAGCAAAGGACACATTTGCAAAAGACAGTCTGCCGCAACCGTCTATGTCCCGACACTGCGATCACTGGCTTTTACTTTTAGTTTTTAACTTTTGAAACTTGTCCCCAATCTGTCTCATCAGTAACTGCATCATGTCAGGCTACGTTCACACTAGCGTTCGGCTAGTGTGCGTCGCGCTAGCGTCGGGCGACGCAGCGGCGACGCACGCGTCATGCGCCCCTATGTTTAACATGGGGGACGCATGCGTTTTTGCTTGTTGCGTTTTCCGACACGTGCGTCTTTTTTGACGCTAGCGTCGGACCAAGAAAACGCAACAAGTTGCATTTTTCTTGCGTCCGATTTTCGTCAAAAAACGATGCACGCGTCGAAAAATGCAGCGTTTTTGCGTGCGTTTGCACGCGTTTTTCGGTGCATTGTGCGTCGCGTCGCCGACGCAGCGGCGCACGACGCTAGTGTGAACGTAGCCTAAAATATTATTTTCCAGGAACACACTGTAGGCAAATAGCTTATAAGAAGTCACATAGGTGGAGCTGCTTATATAAAAGTCATGTTCTCGAAAGGTACCCAATCTAGAATCAAGATTCGTCAGCTCCAACCTGTTCTTTTGGCACCTGGCCAGGCTCGGACTGGCCCACAGGAGAACACAGGCTCCCTTGTCCTGTCTATGCAACCATTGTAATTTTTGTGCATTTTTAATGGACTTAAAATAAAGAAAGAACTATTTTACCAGTCGCTGGAACAAAAACCTTTTCTTTCCTTTAGGATATTATCTGGTGTGGATCCACCTGTTTCCGTGCAAGCTGGACTTCAAGTACTAGGTGAGCTGGCTTTCTCTTTACTATATATGAGAACAGGGGAATGCCCCGGTAGGCCCCCAAGGCAGGAGTGGGCCCCCAGCCTTCTATACGAGCAGTAGTTGGCACAAACTTGATTTTCTGTGCACAGACAATGGCAGCATCTTATCAATCATTTAACAAACTACCTAGTCTAATGTATAAAAGATTTGTGATCAAAGGTAATGCAATATTTGCATGTAGCTGAAAAGGGGACCCTCAAAGTCAAAGTTAGTGGTGGGTCTTGGGAATTCCAGTCCGAGACTGCACCTGGTACATGTGTGGTGCAGTGAAGTGCACTGGCCTTAGCCCCAAGAGCCGGAAGCAGCTGAGACTAGATTGATTGCCATCCCTGACGTTGGAATATGTCATCTAAAGCCAAAGTGTGTATGTTTCCAGTACAGGAAGGATCTATATCTTGGTACCGTGTTAGCCAGTAGATAGAAAAATATTTAGAATTGAGAGTCCTCAGTGGTTGATACCTTTTAATGGCTAACTGAAAAGAAAAAAAAAAAACATTGATAAGACAGGTGACATGAAGCAGAATTACCATGATTACTCTGTCTAAAGGTACCTTCACACTGAGCAACTTTCCAACGAGAACGACAACGATCCGTGACATTGCAGCGATCTGGATAGCGATCTCGTTGTGTTTGACACGCAGCAGCGATCTGGATCCCGCTGTGACATCGCTGGTCGGAGCTAGAAGTCCAGAACTTTATTTGGTCGTCAGGTCGGCGTGATTCGTCATGTTTGACAGCAAAAGCAACGATGCCTGCAATGTTTTTTCATGGAGCGAACAACCAGCGAGAACGATAAGTACGTCACTGGGTCGCTCCTGCATCGTTCTGCTGTTGCCGGTGTTTGACGTCTCCTAGCGACCTAAACAGCGACACTGCAGCGATCGGCTCGTTGTCTATATCGCTGTAGCGTCGCTTAATGTGACGGTACCTTTAGGCCGGGATCACACATACGCGAGATACGGCCGAGTCTCGCAGGTGAAATCCCTCCTCTGGCGCCGGCACTCCGGAGCAGAGCGTGCAGCCTCACAGCAACACATGGAGCCGCACGCTCCGCTCCCAAGTGTCGGCACCAGAGGAGGGATTTCACCTGCGAGACTCGGCCGTATCTCGCGTATGTGTGATCCCGGCCTTATCCATGGTTTTTATTTCTGTGCTATGTTGTGCATAAATATGTGATTCTTCAGAATTTGTTTTAGTCTTTGCCTGATGAAGAGACCTGTGTAGTCTCGAAAGCTTGCAATTTGTTACCATCTTTTCAGTTAGCCATTAAAAGGTATCAACCACTGAGGACTCAATTCTAAATATTTTTCTATGTTTCCAGTAATAAACGATCAGAAATACTGATAACGATCATTATTAAACTGACATCTATTATGTTTCACGGGCCAAGGGACACATTTTAGACCCCTACCTTGGGCTCCAGAAGAGCTTGTCAGGCCCCAACTCATTATCTCTTCTTTAGTCACATTATAAAGTTCTTTTAATGTCAATACAGCAGATTTGATACAGCACCTTCTTATATAGCAATTCACTGTGTGGATAGTCGCAATAGCAATTGTGCACATCGGTCTCTTCTTCTAGACATAACCTAAAAGCTAAGTTCACACCACAAGTCAGCCATACATCAGTGGCAGTAGCGTAGCTACTTGAGGAGCAGAGGGTGCGGGCGCCCCGGGATGGTGCTCTGAAGGGGGCCCACCCGAAGCTACGCTACTGTAACTGTAGCTGTGCACGCCGATACAGTTACATTCTGCGGCAGAGCAAGGAGAATCGATCTCCCTGCTCTCGCTATGGTGCCCCTCAGCAGGCGGGGGGCCTGGTGCCAGCAGTGGGCCCCCCGCCGTCATCGGAAGATCAGCTGTACCGGCATTAAGCTGATACAGCTGGTCGCATTGATGAGAGAAGGAGCGCTGCCCTCCTTGTCCCATCATCCCTCTGTCAGTGTCGGCATCTGACGTCGCCGACTCTGACAGCAGGCGCGATGACGTCACAAGCCGGCGCCCGCTGTCAGGAGATCAGAGGGAGCAGCGCAGGAACCAGGAAGAAGAAAGGTGAGTATTTATTTATTTTTTTAATGGGTGCTGCTGCCTTATAGCAGGGTCTGCCTATGGGGGGGGGCTGCCTTATTACAGGGGCTGCCTTATTACAGGGTCTGACTATAGGGGTGCTGCCTCATTACAGGGTCTGACTATGGGGGTGCTGCCTCATTACAGGGTCTGACTATGGGGGTGCTGCCTTATTACAGGGTCTGACTATAGGGGTGCTGCCTCATTACAGGGTCTGACTATGGGGGTGCTGCCTTATTACAGGGTCTGACTATGGGGGTGCTGCCTCATTACAGGGTCTGACTATGGGGGTGCTGCTTTATTACAGGGTCTGACTATGGGGATGCTGCCTCATTACAGGGTCTGACTATGGGGGCTGCTTTATTACAGGGTCTGACTATGGGGGTGCTGCCTTATTACAGGGTCTGGCTATGGGGGCTGCCTTATTACAGGGTCTGACTGTAGGGGTGCTGCCTCATTACAAGATCTGACTATGGGGGTGCTGCCTTATTACAGGGTCTGACTATGGGGGTGCTGCCTTATTACAGGGTCTGCCTATAGGGGTGCTGCCTTGTTACAGGGTCTGCCTATAGAGGTGCTGCCTTTTTACAGGGTCTGAATATATGGGGGTGCTGCCTTATTACAGGGTCTGTCTATGGGGGTGCTGCCTTATTACAGGGTCTGCCTATAGGGGTGCTGCCTCATTACAGGGTCTGACTATGGGGGTGCTGCCTTATTACAGGGCCTGACTAAGGGGGCTACCTTATTACAGGGTCTGACTATGGGGGGGCTGCCTCATTACAGTGTCTGACTATAGGGGTGCTGCCTTTTTACAGGGTCTGCCTATAGGGGTGCTGCCTTTTTACAGAGTCTGACTATGGGGGTGCTGCCTTATTACAGGGCCTGACTAAGGGGGCTACCTTATTACAGGGTCTGACTTTGGGGGCTGCCTCATTACAGTGTCTGACTATAGGGGTGCTGCCTTATTATAGGGTCTGACTATGGGGGCTGCCTCATTACAGAGTCTGACTATAGGGGTGCTGCCTTTTTACAGGGTCTGCCTATAGGGGTGCTGCCTTATTACAGGGTCTGCCTATAGAGGTGCTGCCTTTTTACAGGGTCTGAATATATGGGGGTGCTGCCTTATTACAGGGTCTGACTATGGGGGGTGCTGCCTTATTACAGGGTCTGCCTATAGGGGTGCTGCCTCATTACAGGGTCTGACTATGGGGGTGCTGCCTTTTTACAGGGTCTGCCTATAGGGGTGCTGACTTTTTACAGGGTCTGACTATGGAGGTGCTGCCTTATTACAGGGCCTGACTAAGGGGGCTACCTTATTACAGGGTCTGACTATGGGGGCTGCCTCATTACAGTGTCTGACTATAGGGGTGCTGCCTTATTACAGGGTCTGACTATGGGGGTGCTGCCTTATTACAGGGTCTGACTATGGGGGTGCTGCCTCCTTACAGGGTCTGACTATAGGGGTGCTGCCTTTTTACAGGGTCTGACTATGGGGGTGCTGCCTTATTACAGTTGACATGATTAAGGGAGCTTAGTCTCCAGAAACGTGTTGAGATTCTTACCCACATGGTTCGTGCTGAAGTCTGTATCCTCTATGTTTAAAGTTTGTGAATAAAGAAAACTCTTTTTTACAGATTCGGTGAAGCTGGACATTCTCTTCTTTTTTGGACTTTATACGCTTGGACACAGCGGATCAGTGCTCCCGAAGATTGGTTTATGCATCACGGGTGAGCTCGTTTACGGTATATTCCTTCATCCTGTAAGATGCCCAAGTGAGGTAGTCGTGGGTCAAGTGAGGTAGTCGTGGGTGAGCTTCTGCGCCCACACTCTGGCACCCTACAAAGTGTGTCCCCGTCTCAGTGTGCTGCTGTATGTGTGGTGCTTCCCACTTATTTCTGGCCTGCAGGCCTCTTCTGATGCCAGGAATCCCTCTTCTGGAACCAGGGCAGCAATTAAGCCAGGAGACAAAAGATTCATAAGAACAAACTTTTCCTTGATGACTGGCAGTATTTACAGTATTTACAGTCATTTACAAAAACAGAAGACTGAACGGAGTAAACAGAAATCCACCAAATAGAATAATGAATCAAATAAATTTTATCAGAACATGACATTAAAATAATACTAAGCACAGAATACATAAATGCATAACATCTATCTCGAGGTTCCTAGTCCACTAAAAAAGAGACTCATGCAGAGGGGTTCTCTGGCAATCCACTGCCCTGAGGTTCTAGGCTTCCGTTATCCCTAGCAGTCCCTGACCTGAGCCTGCTGCTTGTCACTGCTCTCAACTCACTGTCACTTCCTGTACTTGACACTAAATCTCAGTTCCCCCTCCCAAACTATGCTGGCCATCACAGATAACCCTGCCTAAGCTAAACTGTAGCCCAAGTGAGTGTTATCATTTTAAAAAATACATGAACATCAAATACATTTAACCCTTTAGAGTATCAGGGAGCAGACCATCAGCTCCACCACTTTTACAACAACCAGTGGTGTATCACCGTGAGTCGGGGGGGGGCAAGTGCCACCTCACCCATCATCACACATTCAGAAGATGGCAGCAGGCGCGAGCGGCTCGGCGGACAACGGAGGGTGAGTATAGCAGGTTTTTTGTTTTTTTATTATTTTTAACATTACATTTTTTTACTATTGAAGCCGAATAGGCAGCATCAATAGTAAAAAGTTGGGGACACACAGGGTTAATAGCGGTGGTAACGGAGTGCGTTAACGCGGTCCGTTACTGCCGGCATTAAACCTGTGTAAGCGGTGACCGGAGGGGAGTATGCGGGCGCCGGGCACTGGGAACTGACTGCGGGGAGTAAGGAGCGGCCATTTTCTTCCGAACTGTGCCCGTTGCTGATTGGTCGTCGCTGTTTTGCCGCGACCAATCAGCGACTTGGATTTCCATGACAGACAGAGGCCGCGACCAATGAATATCCGTGACAGACAGACAGAAGGACAGAAAGACGGAAGTGACCCTTAGACAATTATATAGTAGACTAGATGGTGGCCCGATTCTAACGCATTGGGTATTCTAGAATATGCATGTCCACGTAGTATATTGCCCAGCCACGTAGTATATTGCCCAGCCACGTAGTATATTGCCCAGCCACATAGTATATTGGCCAGCCACGTAGTATATTGCCCAGTCATGTAGTAAATTGCCCAGCCACGTAGTATATTGGCCAGCCACGTAGTATATTGCCCAGCCACGTAGTATATTGCCCAGCCACATAGTATATTGGCCAGCCACGTAGTATATTGCCCAGTCATGTAGTATATTGCCCAGCCACGTAGTATATTGGCCAGCCACGTAGTATATTGCCCAGCCACGTAGTATATTGCCCAGCCACATAGTATATTGCCCAGCCACGTAGTCTATTGCCCAGTCATGTAGTATATTGCCCAGCCACGTAGTCTATTGCCCAGTCATGTAGTATATTGCCCAGCCACGTAGTATATTGCACAGCCATGTAGTATATTGCCCAGCCATGTAGTATATTGCCCAGCCACATAATATATTGCCCAGCCACATAGTATATTGCCCAGTCACGTAGTATATTGCCCAGCCACATAGTATATTGCCCAGCCACGTAGTATATTGCCCAGTCATGTAGTATATTGCCCAGACACGTAGTATATTGGCCAGCCACATAGTATATTGCCCAGCCACATAGTATATTGCACAGCCATGTAGTATATTGCCCAGCCATGTAGTATATTGGCCAGCCACGTAGTATATTGCCCAGTGACGTAGTATATTGCCCAGTGACATAGTATATTGCCCAGACACGTAGTATATTGCCCAGTCACGTAGTATATTGCCCAGCCACGTAGTATATTGGCCAGCCACGTAGTATATTGCCCAGTGACGTAGTATATTGCCCAGTCACGTAGTATATTGCCCAGCCACGTAGTATATTGCCCAGCCATGTAGTATATTGCCCAGCCACGTAGTATATTGGCCAGCCACGTAGTATATTGCCCAGACACGTAGTATATTGGCCAGCCACGTAGTATATTGCCCAGCCACGTAGTATATTGGCCAGCCACATAGAAAATTGCCCAGTTACATAGTATATTGCCCAGAATGAGGGCCATGTGCGCATTACGTCACCAATCACACTCCAGTTCATATGACAGCTTAGTGAAAGCAGCGATCTGATTCTATGTAGTAAATATATGGCGCTGTCAATCAACTTTATTTACAAAAACAGGCATCGTTCACATATTGCACTACATACATGTGGGCATGCTGGGAGCTGTAGTTTTACTACTCCGTAATGGAGTGCTCTCTCCGCCTGTGCATACAGTATGACAGACCTGACTACCGGCTCCGGGGCTCTCGGTGTCCGGGAACTGATGATGTGTAAGTTAGATAGAAATCACATTCACTCTCCGCCCGGTCACTCACTGCCGTCCACACGTCCATAGCCACACTGCACTCTGGGAGATGTAGTTCCTGATCATCACATAGTACGAATCACAGACCGGAGGTAAGAGAGCGAGAGAACTACATTATCCGACATGCAACGCTGCTCCAGGCACTGACTGCAGGGGAGTAGGGGAGAGACTAGTCGGCCTGTGCCCATCGCTGATTGGTCGCGGCAGCCATGACAGGCAGCTGCCGAGACCAATCAGCGACGTGGGATTTCCGTAACGGAAGTTGCCGACAGAAGGACAGAAAGACGGAAGTAGCCCTTAGGCAATTATATATATAGATTGTTCAGTCAGTGCCCAAAGTGTTGGTACCCTTGAAATTGTTCCAGAAAATTAAGTATTTCTTCCAGAAAAATAATGCAACCACACGTGTTTTGTTATACCGTACACATGTTTATTTCTTTGGGTGTATTGAAACAAACAAAAAAACAGACAAATGGGCAAATTGGTCATAATTTCACACAAAACACCCAAAATAGGCCGGACAAAATTGTTAGCACCCTCAACTTGCACATCCTTTGGAATAAATAACTGCAATCAGTCACTTCCTGTAACCATCAACAAGCCTCTTACATCTCTCAACCGGAATTTTGGACCCCTCTTCTTTTGCAAACTGCTCCATGTCTCTGATATTTGAAGGCACCTTCTCCCAACAGCAATTTTAAGACTCTCCACAGGTGTTCAATGGGATATAGATCTGAACTCATTGCTGCCACTTCAGAACTCTCTAATACTTTGTTTCCATCCATTTCTGGGTGCTTCTTGAAGTATGTTTGGGGCCATTGTCCTTCTGGGAGACCCATGATCTAGGATGCAAATCCAGCTTTCTGACACTGGGCACTACATAGCGCCGCAAACTCCTTTTGTAATCTTCAGATTTTATGGTGCAAAGCAACAAGTGCCAGAGGAAGCAATACAACCCCAAACATCTTTGAACATCAACCATATTTGACTGTAGGTACTGTGTTTTTTCCTTTGTAGGCCTCATCCCTTTTTGGTAAACAGTAGAATGATGTGCTTTACTAAAAAGATCTATTTTGATCTCATCTGTCCACAAGACTCTTTCTTAGAAGGATTTTGGCTTACTCATATACATTTTGGCAAACTGCAATCTAGCTTTTTTATGTCTCTGTGTCAGCAAAGGGGTCCTCCTGGGTCTCCTGACAAAACGTTTAATTTCATTGAAATGTCGACGGACAGTTTGCACTGACACTGATGCACCCTGAGACTGCAGAACAGCTTGAATTACTTTAAAACTTCATTGGGGCTGCTTATCCACCATCTGCAGTATCCTGTGTTGCAATTTTTCATCAATTTTACTCTGCCATCCACGTCCAGGAAGATTATCTACAGTGGCATAGGTTGGAAACTTCTTGATTATGTTGCTCGTCGTGGACAAATGAACATCAAGATCTCTGGAGATGGACGTGTAACCTAGAGATTGTTAATATTTTTCAACAATTTTAGTTCTCAAGTCCTCAGACAATTCTCTTATTTTTGTTCTCCATGCTTAGTGTGGCACACACAGACACACAATGCAAAGATTGAGTACCTTTTTATCTGGTTTCAGGTGTGATTTTCATATTGCACATATCTGTTACTTGTCATAGGTGAGTTTAAACGAGCATCATATGCTTGAAACAAAGTTGTTTACCCACAATTTTGAGAAGGTGCTAACAATTTTGTCCAGCCCATTTTGAGGGTTTTGTGTAAAATTATGTCCAATTTGCCTTTTTTTCCTCTGTTTTTTTTTGTGTTATTCCAATACACACAAAGGAAATAAACATGTGCATAATAAAACATGCGTAATTGCAATAATTTTCTGTGAGGAATACTCCATTTTCTGGAACAATTTCAAAGGTGCTAACACTTTCGGCCATGACTTGTCTTTGTTAGTCATACACTTTACTATAGTCCTCCAAAATCCATGACGGTGCAAATGTACCTAAAAGAAATGATGTGGCCGGTCACAACAAATATTGATTTGATTTAGATTTCACTTTTGTTTATTAATTTTACATTTTGTTAAGTGATAAATAAAAAAAAAATATCTAGACTATGTTCACACGTTGCTTATTTGCTACTTTTTTTCTGCAGCCTAAACCTGATCCTTGAAAATGCAGTAAAAAGCTACAGACAAAAAGCAGGTTTGCTGCTTTTCAGCTTTTTTCTGCATTTTTAAGGATCCCAAAGTTCAGCTTTGCTTCCAATATGCAATCATAAGCAATGCAAGGTGTTAGGTCACAAATGCAAGATGTATGTGACACTATAAAACATTTTTGGCAAAAGGGCAATTTGATCAAATTATTCAGTGGAAACATATTTTTATTTATGAAAAATAGTAACAATTCTGAACAAAAGGTTCATGAGTTCATGAAAAAAATACACAAATGCAAATGTATAAACAACGGGGGTAAGTTAAATTGGTCAGGCATAGTTTACCTAAGACACTGGCAGAGTAGGTCAGGCATCGTTTACTTTTGCATATTGTTAGGGCATTGAGTTGGCCAGGCATTGTTTACTTTAACATGTATAACTAATTTAATTATATTGTAGTAATGCTATTTGCCATTCCCTGCCATTCTCTGCCATGTGAGGACATCAACACATTTTGGTTTAAACTTGGGAAAATTGTGTTTCACATCCTGCTGTACCTGCTTTTATTCCCGTAAAAACGATGCACAATCTGAAGGCAACATCTTTGCTACGTTTTTTGGCACTTACCGTATATACTCGAGTATAAGCCGAGATTTTGAGCCCACTTTTTGGGCTGAAAGTGCCCCACTCGCCTTATACTCGAGTCATACACAGGGGTCGGCAGGGGAGGGGGAGCGGAGCTGTGTAATAATACTCACCTGCTCCTGGCGTGGTCCCTGCAGTCTTTTTCCCGGCGCCGGCAGCTTGTTCCTGTAGTGAGCGGTCACATGGTACCGCTCATTACAGTAATGAATATGGATCTGGCTCCACTCCCATAGGGGTGGAGCCGCATATTCATTACTGTAATGAGCGGTACCATGTGACCACTCACTACAGGAAGAAGCTGCCGACGCCGGGCAACAGACGTGCAGGGACCGCGCCAGGAGCAGGTGAGTATAACTCAGTGCGCTATATTCACTTGCTCCCCGTTCCACCTTCGGTGCCGCTGCGTCTTCCACGTCCTCTGCAGTGATGCTCTGGTCAGAGGGCGCGATGACACGATTAGTGTGCATGCCGCCCTCTGCCTGAGCGTCAGTGCACAGGACGGAGAGGACACAGCAGTGGTCGGTGGTGGAACGGGGAGCAGGTGAATATAGCAACTGCCAGGGGCCAGAGAGGTATGTGATTTTTTATTTTTTTAATCGCAGCAACAGCATATGGGGCAAATATCTGTATGGAGCATCTTATGCGGCTATGTGCAGCATTATATGGGGCAATTATCTGTATGGAGCATCTTATAGGGCTATGTGCATCATTATATCGGGCAAATATCTGTATGGAGCATCTTATGGGGCCATGTGCAGCATTATATGGGAAAATTATCTGTATGGAGCATCTTATGGGGCCATGTGCAGCATTATATGGGGCAATTATCTGTATGGAGCATCTTATGGGGCTATGTGCAGCATTATATGGGGCAAATATCTGTATGGAGCATCTTATAGGGCTATGTGCATCATTATATGGGGCAAATATCTGTATAGGGCCATGTGCAGCATTATATGGGGCAAATATCTCTGGAGCATCTTATGGGGCCATAATCCACATTTGTGGAGCATTATACGGTGCAAATGTGTCTATGGAGCATTTTATGGGGTCATGATCAGCATTTGTGCAGCATTATAAGGGGCATATTTTAATATGGAGCATCTTATGGAGCCCATCATAAACTGTATGGAGCATTATATTGGGCGTATTTTGCATGGAGCATCTTATGGGGCCATCATGAACTGTATGGAGCATTATATGGGGCATATTTTAATATGGAGCATCTTATGGAGCCCATCATAAACTGTATAGAGCATTATATGAGGCTCCTGATTCAATATGGATATTCAAAACCACTTAACCTACTCATGTCTCAATTAATTTTACTTTTATTGGTATCTATTTTTATTTTTGAAATTTACCAGCAGCTGCTGCATTTTCCACCCTAAGCTTATACTCGAATCATTAAGTTTTCCCAGTTTTTGTGGCAAAATTAGGGGGTCGGCTTATACTCGGGTCGGCTTATACTCGAGTAAATACGGTACTCATTGCTCTCTATGGGTGTAAAAATGCTGAAAGAATTTACATGCTGCAATTTTCAAAAAAGCAGCCGTTTCCAAATTCAATCAGGAAAACAGAACAAGCGTGTGCATGAGATTTCTGAATTCTCATATATGTTTTTTGTACTGTAAAAAGTAGCTTTTAATTTGCATTAAAAAAACACAGCAAAAATGCAACGTGTGAACATAGCCTAACAAATCTATTTTTTAAAGCATTCACACTTTGCAGCATTTATTTCCACACATTCCTAGAATGTTTGCTTAGTTCCTATATATGACAGATGCTTTAATCCTCAATCATGCAGTCCCATGTCTGAGAGAATATTCTCACATCCCCCGCAGTCCCTGAGTGCGTTTTTGCCGTTTTTCTCCATAAGAGCTGACATGTACACACTTCAGCTATGTCAGATCTTTAATTTATCCTCTATTTTGCTTCTCATCCTGTATCATCCAGCCTATGGTTCAGGTTGTCAGCAATAACTTTTAATGGCAATGAACAGCCGCCAAATGGTTGCTATGGCGCCTGGATCTAAGTAATCTGATGGACTGTGAAGTGTTAATTATTCCCCGATGCCCAAACCTGCTTAAAGCTGTCATAAATTTCTCAGAATTATACCAAATGCAGGACATTCTTTATGGCTAGGTAGTGTGGGGGACATTTATATGGATGTACATGCTGTGCTAAGCAGATGTGTCTGTAGTAGCCCTACAACATGAACATTCAGGCCTACACACCCGCAATGTCTCACATACCTAATATTAGATATTAAATATGGAGGCAGCTGTGTTTGCTACAGCTGAAAATTAGTACATGTTTTTTGGCTTTCTGCTTGTCACATTTTTTTTTGTGAAAAATCTACTTCAGTTCATTGAGGAGGCCAGGGCTTAAGCATCCATGCAATAGATATCAAACAGCAAGTATACTGTATATACTGTATATATAGAGAGAGAGACATTGATTGCAAATAAGATTTCATTTTTTGACCACCCCAAAAAGCAAATTTCCCTAAAAAAATTAATTCAAGGCCATGTTACAAACATGAGTACATAAGCGTCTTCTGATTGATTAGAAGGGTTGAAGAAAATCAATATGCAAGTTTACTGCAATTAGCTAAAGAAGTAGAAAGCTAAACTGAGTGAGTGTTTGTTGTGACACAATATGGCATAAACTCCAGAGGAATGGCATGCATTGGGGTCACCCATAAAGGAAGCCTGAAGCCAAAGCACAAAAAAGTCCACCTACAATTTGCCAGGGCCCATGCTGAAAAAATTGAAGACCCTAGATAAACCAAGATAAATGTTTTTTGGAACTGATGGCTTCAAAACTGTATGGTGTCAGATTATAGAGAGGATGATTACAAAGACAAATGCCAAATGCCTACAGTGAGACATGGTGGTGGCAGTGTCCTTGTGTGGGATTGCATGAGAGCTGCTGGTGTCGTGGGATACATTTCATTGATGGTATGAATTCACAGATGCACTCCTTTATATTGAAAGAGAGGATGCTCCCATCACTTCGAGGCTTTGGTAGATGTGCACTTTTACAACATGACAATGATCTAAAACACAAATATAAGTCCACTGTAGCATTTCTGAAAACATACAGGGTGAAAGTGATTCAGTGGCCAAGTATGTCTCCTAATCTGAACCCAATTGGGAATTCTGAAGAGACAAGTTGAGCATCACTCTCCATCCAGCATCCAGGCTCTAAAAGAGGTAATTCTTAACCTTCATCAGGCTGCATAATGTTACAACGTTAACAGGCTGCAGAGGTACAATTGTACCTTCATATATATTTTATTGAAATTTGGCCAATATATTCTGGACCAAAACTGCAGAGATGTCACGAAATTTCAGCCCTCTACGGCTTTTCGAAAAAAAAAGTTATTGTAATTTTAAAACGGAATAGTTACAATTGTACCTACTTAGCCGGACGAAGGTTAAAGAATGGAAAAATGTTGCCAACTTGTTCATTCCATGCCTAGAAGACTTGTTGCTGTCCTTAAAAATCATGAAGGTCATACAAAATGCTAGATGTAGTAGTTGTCGCATCGATTTATTTGAGTAAAACTGAAGATTTTGAAATTAAAGTTATATTATTAACCTTTCATGTTATTGGTTAAAAAATGTTCTATTAAACTCAGGCATGTCAACATTTTATTTTGGAAATTGTTCCTATGTTCAGTGAGATATTAAATCTTACTTTTCAACAGAGGGTGTTCTCATTTATGCAGAGCACTGAGTACAGATAGACAAATTGAAGATGAAATGTTATCTAGAAGGCCTAAAGTTAAGGATGACACATTTCCTTTGTATTTTATTCCAATATATATACTGTATATATATATATATATATATATATATATATATATATATATATATATATATATATATAATATATTGTCATATGTCACATTTTAAAAATTACAAAAAGGAAAATGGGTCAATGCAAAAGTTTGGGCACCCTTGGAGTTTTGTGTGCTCAGATGACTTTGACCAAGGTTTCAGACCATAATTAGCTTGTTAGGGTTATGGCTTGTTCACTGTCATCATTAGGAAAGGCCAGGTGATGCAAAAATCCCAGCTTTATAAAAATCCAGCCTCCTTTAACCTTGTGCCAAAAAGCAATATGCATTGGTTCTTCTAAGCAACTGCCTAGCAATCTGAAAATGAAAATGGTGGAGGCCCACAAAGCAGGAGAAGGCTAGCAAAGTATTTTCAAGTTGCCCTTTCCTCAGTTCCAAATGTAAATAAGAAATTGCAGTTAACAGAAACAGTGAATGTCAAGATAAGGTCAGGAAGACCAAGCAAAATTTCAGTAAGATTGCTTGACTTCAGAAAGATTTAGCAGACTCTGGATTTGTGGTACATTGTACTACTGTTCAGAGACACCCACACAAATATGGCCGTCATGAAAGTGAATCAGAAAAAACCTCTACTTCATCCTCACCATAAAATTCAGCATCAGAAGTATGCAAAAGAACATTTAAACAAGCCTGATGCATTTTGGAAACAAGTCTTGTGGACCGATGAGGTTAAAATAGAACTCTTTGACCACAAGGTATGCGTGGAGAAAAAAAGGGCACAGAATTTCTGGAAAAGACCATCTCATCAACCATTAGGCATAGAGGTGAATCAGTCATGCTTTGGAGTTGTGTTGTAGCCAACAGCAGTCTGAACATTTCACAGGTAGAGTGAAGAATGGATTAAATCAAATATTAAACAAATTCTTGATCAAACTTAACATCATCTGCAACAAAGCTGAAGATGAAAAGAGGATGGCTTATACAAATGGATAATGATCTTAAGCTCTTAAAGGGAACCTGTCACCCCCAAAATGGAAGTTGAGCTAAGCCCACCGGCGTCAGGGGCTTATCTACAGCATTCTGTAAGCCCCCGATGTATCCTGAAAGATGAGAAAAAGAGGTTAGATTATACTCACCCACCGCTGCGGTGGGTGTCGCGGCCTGATCCGGGGCCTCCCATCTTCTTACGATCAAGTCCTCTTCTTGTCTTCATGCAGCAGCTACGGTGCAGGCATACTTTGTCTGCCCTGTTGAGGGCAGAGCAAAGTACTGAAGTGCGCAGGTGCCGGAAAAGGTCAGAGAGGCCCAGCACCTGTGCACTGCAGTATTTTGCTCTGCCGTCAACAGAGCAGACAAAATACGCCTGCACCAGAGCCGCAGCGTGAAGACCAGAAGAGGACGTCATCCTATGAAGATGGGAGGCCCCGGACCGGACCGCGACACCCATCGGACCGGACCACAGCGGGGAACACCCCTGGGTGAGTATAATATAACCTCTTTTTCTCATCTTTCAGGATACATCGGGGCTTATCTACAGCATTACAGAATGCTGTAGATAAGCCCCTGATGCCGGTGGGCTTAGCTAACCTTCCATTTTGGGGGTGACAGGTTCCCTTTAACAACCGCCGATACGCCTGTTAACGGCGGCAGTTAAGGGTACTGACACTGGAGAACATGATTCGGGTTGGTTTTAACTGTCCCCAGTCTTGTGATCGCTGTTATTTGATGAATAACGGTTGCAAAAAAAAGTCAGATTTCCCATTCATTTCTCTCTCCTCTGATATGATCTATCATACCAGAGGAGAGAGAAATGGGATCGCCCGAGCCACCCCCAGTACCTTTGCCTTCCCCGGACCATCCAGCTCCATCCCTCGTCCCTCTACATCATCTTCCCAGAAGAAAATGGGCACATGCGCAGTGTGCCCGCCGAGATCTGCCAGCCAGCACCCAGCAACAATAGAAGATTTTTCCTATTGGTTCATTTTGATCACTGCAATAGACCCTATCACAGTGATCAAAATAAAAAAAATAATAAATCAACCCCCCCTTTATCATCCCCTTATTTAAATAAAAATAATAAAATGTAAAAAAAATCTTTTTTTTTTCCATTTTTCCATTAGGGTTAGGGTTGAGGATAGGCTTAGAGCTAGGGTTGTGTTCAAAAAGTCAAACAGTTCTCTCTCCCTTCTGAGCCGTGCCATGTGCCTAAACAGTGGCTTTCCCCCATGTATGGGGTATCGGCATACTCTGGAGAGATTACACAACAAATTTTGTAGTCTATTTTCTCCTTGTACCCTTGTCAAAATAAAAAAGTTTTAGGCTAAAGTAAATTTTTTGTGAAGAAAGTTAAATGTTCATTTTTTCTATCCACATTCCTTTAGTTCTCGTGAAGCACCTGAAGGGTTAATAAACTTCTTGAATGTGGTTTTGAGCACCTTGAGGGGTGCAGTTTTTATAATGGTGTAAATTTGTGGTATCTTCTTGCATATTGACCCCCTAAACTCACTTCAAACGTGATGTGGTCCCTAAAAAACGGTTTTGTAAATGTTGTTGGAAAAATTAGAAATCACGGATAAACTTTAAACCCATATAACATCCTAACAAAAAAAAATTATGTTTCCAAAATTGTGCTGATGTAAAGTAGACATATGTGAGAAATGTTATTTATTAACTATTGTGTGTAACATAACTCTCGGATTTAAGGGCACAAAAATTAAAAGTTTGAAAATTGCAAAATTTTCAAAATTGTTGCCAAATTTCCATTTTTTTCATAAATAAACACAAGTCATATAGAAGAAATTTTACCAATAGCATGAAGTACAATATGTCACGAAAAAAACAGTATGAGATTCAGTGGGATACGTTGAAGCGTTCCAGAGCTATAACCTCATAAAGTGACAGTGGTCAGAATTGTAAAAATTGGCCCGGTCATTAAGGACAAAATTGGCTGTCACTAAGGCTACTTTCGCACATCAGGTTTTCGCCGTCAGGCTTTATCCGGCGGTGTGACGGATTGCCGGATCCGTAGAAAATAGTGAAAAACCTGATGCGATGGATCCGGTTTTCTGCCGGATCCGAATAGCTGTTCTGGCCAATTGGATCAGGTATGTTGCTGGAGAGAGAGAGAGAGACTAGAATGGAAAATTCTAAAAATCATGCATGCTCGGCTTCAAAACCAGAATCCATAGCCGGTTTCCTGCATTTGACGGATCCGTCGCCATAGGCTTCCATCATAGGAAATGCCGGACGGCGCCAGATCAGGCGCTGTCCGGTTTTTCGCCGGACACAAAAACGTTCCTCTGTCCATTTTATCCGGCCTCCGGACCGGCAATTTTTGCCAGATCCGGTGAAAAACGGATGAAACATAAGGCCATCCAGCGCAATCCGGCGCTAAAACAAGTCTATGGGAAAAAAACGGATCTAGTGGCATCATTCGCCGGATCCGTTTTTTTTCCAAATTCGCTGGATTGCTCCTGACGGCTAAAATCTGATGTGTGAAAGTAGCCTAAGGGGTTAAACACAAGTCAAAAACCACAACAGACTACCTCAAAAGGTGCAAGCTGAAGGTTTTACCATGGTCGTCACAGTCCCATGATCTGAAAATCATTGAAAATCTGTAGCTAGACCTCAAAATAGCAGTGCATGTAAAACGACCCAGAAATCCCACAGAACCGCAAGAATTTTCCAGGAAAGAATGGATGAAAATATTTCAAACAAGAACTGAAAGACTCTTGACTGGCTACAAAAAGCATTTACAAGCTGTGATACTTTCAAAAGGGGGTACTAATCATGCAGGGTGCCCAAACTTTTGCATCAGTCCATTTTCCTTTTTGTAATTTTAAAAAAGTAAAATATTACTTTTTTTGCCTAAAACACTTTAGGAAATGTGTTATCTTTAACTTTAGGCCTTTTAGATAAAAGTTCATCTTCACCTTACTTAACTGTTCACAATATCAGTAGTTTTAAGCAGGGATGCCCAAACCTTTACATGCCACTGTAATAGCAATTCAGCTACTTGTACATTTAACAGAGATTTTCAGAGGGGCAATTGGCAGTACAAGACGAGATGTACGAATGCCAGTTAATTAATTAATTACTAGGAAGCACTTGCTTGAGTGAAATTATAGATGTGTCTGTTATTTGCAGTTTGGCAGAGAATTACTGCAGAAGCCATGCCATGACAAACTAGTTAAGATAGGGAATCAGACATATAGAATGATTGATAGCGCGATATGTGACATCATCCCATAGTAAAAGGCTGCCCATAAGTCATATAGTGTATGCTAAACAGAAATAATGGTCGACGGCCTATTTACAACATTAAGACCTGGAGCTCAATTAAAGTATAAACTGAAATAAAGCGTAAGAATTTGTCCAAAATAAGATGATCACATGAATTTAAAAATAAAAACATGCAAAAAAAAAAAAAGTAGCAAAAATATACAGTAATTCAACTTTTCCACCAAATATCAAATTATAAGAAACTAGATAGCAGCCCGATTCTAAAGAATCGGGAGTCTAGAATCCATATATACTTTATTTATTCAAATGTAAGAATAATACAATTAATAAATAATAGTAAGAAAGAACAAAAAATGGCTGCACTCACCAGCTCTTGACAATTCTTGTTATTTAAGGTACAGTTACACACACATTAGGAAAATAGCCAGTTAATAATAGGCAATAGTTCTTTGCAGGAATGCAGATATTGATAAATAGGCAGTTTATTTTGCAGAGAAATTGCTGGGCAATAATGGACAATGTCCTTATGTGGCAAATAATAGAGCAATATACCCAATGTGGCAAAGAAGAGGTTAATAAACGGCAGTCTCTCAGTATAACAGTCAGTGAATAATAGGCAGTATATGGAGAAAACACCAAACAAAAGTTCAAAATTGGTGTGAAAATGTCACTGAACCACTTCACAACTAAATATATATAGTTTTGGTAAATGGTATTATCATTTTTTTGACGAAATTCGGCAGGAGCTTGAAGAGCAACGTCACTGGGCCCGCCTCCACGCAGTAGAAACTTGCTGTGAGGTAAAAATTCAAAAATCACACCAAAATGGCGGGCGGAGTGTGTCACAGTACGGCACGTTTCTGATTGGTCGCTCGCAGCAGGCGGCAACCAATCAGACACTGGACACTGTTGACATCACTTATCTCCGGACATTAGCTCCGGACATTAGCTCCGGACATTAGCTCCGGACATTAGCTCGGACATTATCTCCGCACATTAGCTCCGGACATTAGCTCCGGACATTAGCTCCGGACAAAGCCACGGAAGTTGGCACAAATTGCAGGAAGTAGTATTCTAGGCAATTATATATTAGACTAGATGGCAGCCCGATTCTAAAGAATCGGGAGTCTAGAATCCATATATACTTTATTTATTCAAATGTAAGAATAATACAATTAATAAATAATAGTAAGAAAGAACAAAAAATGGCTGCACTCACCAGCTCTTGACAATTCTTGTTATTTAAGGTACAGTTACACAGGATCCATGAACATGCTTATGAGGGGAGGGATGAAAGACATCAGACGATCACTGAGGAGTTGGAAGGTGTATCGTGGTCAGAGTTTATTAATATGGAGGTGCAAGCGGTTTTTTTGCGCCATTCACGGCGTGCACCAGCTGCATTTGGTAATGGTTTGTTTGTTGCCTTAGAAGAGTCAGGTGTGAAGCATGTCTTATAAGCAGACTTAACAGTGTGCAGGCGACGGCGTTTATCATTTGGAGTGTAAGTAGGACAGTGTTTGCGCTTACGTGCAGATTTACCAACGGTTAAAGGAGCTTCAAGCTGCACACATTCTATGAATGGAGACAAAGAAGCTGTATTGTGGGCAGAATCTATGACTGAGGACGTGGAAATATTATGTTTGCAACGTTGAGAGCGTGCAGCAGCAGCTTTATTACTTAATCGATTAGTTTTGTCCTCAAAAGACTTATTAGTAATGCGTTTATTGCAAGCAGCATTAACAGTGTCCAGGCGCTTATGTCTGTCCTCTGTAGTCTCGTAAGCACGCTGTTTGTGCTTACGTGCGGCATCGGCGGCTTTTCGCTCAGCGTCATTGGTATACTTATTATCAGACCTGATGTTACGTGCGCCATCAGCAGCTTTGGGCTCTGTGTCATTAGTATACTTAACAGTATCCAGGCGCTTGCATCTCTCCTCTGTACTCTTGTTAGCACGCTGTTTGCGCTTACGTGCGGCATCGGCGGCTTTTCGCTCTGCATCATTACCATACTTTATATCAGACCTGATCTTACGTGCGCCATCAGCAGCTTTGGACTCTGTGTCATTAGTATACTTAACAGTATCCAGGCGCTTGCATCTATCCTCTGTACTCTTGTTAACACGCTGTTTGCGCTTACGTGCGGCATCGACGGCTTTTCGCTCTGCATCATTACCATACTTTATATCAGACCTGATCTTACGTGCGCCATCAGCAGCTTTGGGCTCTGTGTCATTAGTATACTTAACAGTATCCAGGCACTTGCATCTATCCTCTGTACTCTTGTTAACACGCTGTTTGCGCTTACGTCCGGCATCGGCGGCTTTTCGCTCTGCATCATTACCATACTTTATATCAGACCTGATCTTACGTGCGCCATCATAAGCTTTGGACTCTGTGTCATTAGTATACTTAACAGTGTCCATGCGCTTGCATCTATCCTCTGTACTCTTGTTAGCACGCTGTTTGCGCTTACGTGCGGCATCGGCGTCTTTTTGCTCTGCATTATTAGTATACTTTCTATCAGACCTAATCTTACGTGCGCCATCAGCAGCTTTGGGCTCTGTGTCATTAGTATCCTTACTATTAGAGCTCATGTTGGCTAAGCTAAACAGCTTTAAGCGTGGTGGTGGCAAACAACAGGTTAATAAGAGGCAGTGTCAGGTAGTAGGAAAATAGCCAGTTAATAATAGGCAATAGTTCTTTGCAGGAATGCAGATATTAATAAATAGGCAGTTTATATTGCAGAGAAATTGCTGGGCAATAATGGACAATGTCCTTATGTGGCAAATAATAGAGCAATATACCCAATGTGGCAAAGAAGAGGTTAATAAACGGCAGTCTCTCAGTATAACAGTCAGTGAATAATAGGCAGTATATGGAGAAAACACCAAACAAAAGTTCAAAATTGGTGTGAAAATGTCACTGAACCACTTCACAACTAAATATATATAGTTTTGGTAAATGGTATTATCATTTTTTTGACGAAATTCGGCAGGAGCTTGAAGAGCAACGTCACTGGGCCCGCCTCCACGCAGTAGAAACTTGCTGTGAGGTAAAAATTCAAAAATCACACCAAAATGGCGGGCGGAGTGTGTCACAGTACGGCACGTTTCTGATTGGTCGCTCGCAGCAGGCGGCAACCAATCAGACACTGGACACTGTTGACATCACTTATCTCCGGACATTAGCTCTGGACATTAGCTCCGGACATTAGCTCCGGACATTAGCTCCGGACAAAGCCACGGAAGTTGGCACAAATTGCAGGAAGTAGTATTCTAGGCAATTATATATTAGATATTATGCATGCAGACAGGGCTGACATTAGGGAACTCAGACTGGGCAATTGGGGCTCCCCTCGTCCAGTGAAGCATTCTATGTGGAGACTGCTTCAGGACCTTTGGTGACATTGTGATCATGTGACTGGTCATGAGACCGTGATGTCACCACAGGTCTTGTACAGTGTGGGACTTCTGGACCTTTGGTGACATCACAATCATGTGACCAGTCAAGTTACCATGATGTCACCACAAGCCCTGTACTCTGCCGGAGTCAGAAGGACTGATTAGAAGACAGACTGGTGGCAAGTCCATCTGTGTCTCTCCGTGTGTGTGTCTCTCTCTATGTCTCTCGGTGTCTAGAGTCTAGAGTGTATGCAGGGCAGGCTTTAGGGGCAGGCAGACTAGGCATCTGCCTAGGGCCCTCACCCCCCCCCCCCCACCCCCCCAGAGGAACCCAGCCAGTGATGTTCCACTAATGGCGGCCCGTGAGTTAAGGCACCAGCGCCACCTCTCGCATTCAACTGTATCACCATCATAGATGTCAATACAATTGAAAGCAATGATGGATGAGAGAGCACCAGATGTGCCCTCTCTCATCATTTCCCCTCAGCCTCTGATGCAGCAGGCACGTGATAACATCACGTGCCACGCTGTTCTGGGCAGTGGGGCTGCTGAGACGCTCCGCAGAGACCAGAGCAGCAGGATAACAAGGAGGAGAGGTGAGTATTGTGTATATATATATATATATATATATATATATATATATGTATATATATATATATATATATCAGTAAGTATGTGGTGACCATAATACTGCAGGACTGGGGGGCTGCATTATATTCTATGGGGGGCTGCATTATACTCTATGGGAGGCTCCTTTATACTCTATGAGGGCGCTGCATTGTACTCTATGGGGAGGCTGTATTATACTACATAAAGGGGGCTGCATTATACTCTGAGGATGGGTGCATTATACTCTGGGGCGTGCATTATACTCTATCAAGGACTATAGGGAGTGCATTATTTTATACTATATGAAGATCTATGGGGTGCATTATACTATGGGGAGTGCATTGTACTAGATGGAGGATTGTGGAGGGTGCATTATACAATATGGAGGATTATTAGGAGTGTATTATACTATATGTTGAACTACGAGAAGTGCATTATACTATCTGGGGGACTATGGGGAGTGTATTATACTATATGGAGGACTATGGGCAGTGTATTATACTATATAGAGTGCTATGGGGCACATTATACTATATGGAGGACTATGGAGTGTGCACTATACAATGTGAAGGACTATGGTGCACATTATACTATATGGAGGACTATGGCTAGTGCATTTTGCTATATGGAGGACTATGGGGAGTGCATTATACAATATGGTGGACTATAGTGCACATTATACTATACGGAGGACTATGGCACACATTACACTGTATGGAGGAATATGGGGTGTCTAATACCATGTGGAGGACTATGGGGTGCATTATACTAAATTAGCAAAATGCTGCCTACTCATCCTGTGATTGGATTATTTATGCCAGAACAAAAATCATTGTTCTCAGCAGCATATCGCAGTTATGCTGCTGATAACATGACACTGTATGTGGACAGATTGATCTACTAGTTTTCATCACACAAGGTAACATATAATTATTACAAGAGATTAGCCCATTAGTTGGGAGGGGTTAGTTTAGTTTATTGGGAAAGAATTTCCAGCTTTGAGTCAGTTAAGAGTCAGAGTGAGAGTTAGTGAGGTGTCTAGGAGAGTTAAGTATGTGAGGTAGTTCTGAGGAAGTGCTAGATAATGACGGTGACAATGAGTTCTAAGAAGGCGGAAGCAGCAGAAGCAAGAGGATTCTTGCAGTACAAGTCTCCTAACAGTATGAAGACACATCCGAAGTTTCATTTGGACGCCGGGGCAGTCTTGGGTCTAGGGCCTGAGAGAGGTATGGAGTGCCATATCTCTGTCTCCCCTGTGAGGAAGATGTCAGCCAGATCACAGTGAAAAGGAAAGATGGTGGGCTTCAAAGAATCTGTTATGCCACATAGGAAGCTCCTGGGACCATCAGAAGATGTTGAGGCGATGGCAGGTTGGGCAGAATGAAGGACTGATAGTACAAAGAACAAAAGGGAACATTGCCAAAATAGGGACTCTGTCTCAATATGTATGCCGCAACTGCTTGCATCCATATTGCACAGTAAAGGTGTACTGGACCTAATGTCTCCTGTCATATCTGTAGCTGCAGCTGGTCCAATGGAAGGGGATGTAACAAGGACTCCCGTAAGACACGTGGACACACAACATCTTTTGTTGGACACACAAGATGGACTCCTGTTTAGAAGAATCGTTTCAGGGCAAAGAGATGGGAGACCTCAATCTCTCTCCATACACTGATATCCAAATGGAGAGAGATTGAGGTCTCCCAATGGTCCCCTGAGGAACCCTTGATAACGCAGGGGGAAACGCGTTGGGGCAAGTTTTCATAAGTGTCATACTTTTTCTATGCTTTGACTGGGAAGCATGTATATCTATTATGCATGTCTATGATCCCAGCTGGATTTATTGGGATCAAGTTTCATGATAAATTGGCGAGACCGCTAAGTCATCTGGGTAATTTCGCAAAACATTGCGGGGAACAGAAGCTGGTTGCCGCATCGCGCGCGTCGGGACAGCTTCGCTGGACGCCGGAGGGTGAGTATATAACTATTTTTTATTTTCATTCTTTTTTTTAACAGGGATATGGTGCCCACACTGCTTTATAGTACTTGGGCTGTGTTATATACTGCAAGACTGCTATAGACTGCGTGGCCTGTGTTATACATGGGCTGTTATATACTGTGTGGATGCTATATATTATGTGGGCAGTGTTATATACTATGTGTGCAGTGTTATATACTATTTGGGCTGTGTTATATACTACATGAGCAGTGTTATATACTATGTGGGCTGTGTTATATACTACGTGCGCAGTGCTATATACTATGTGGGCTGTGTTATATACTATGTGAGCAGTGTTATATACTACGTGGGCTGTGTTATATACTACGTGAGCTGTGTTATATACTGCGTGGGCAGTGTTATATACTACGTGCGCAGTGTTATATACTGCGTGAGCTGTGTTATATACTACGTGTGCAGTGTTATATACTACGTGAGCTGTGTTATATACTACGTGCGCAGTGTTATATACTACGTGAGCTGTGTTATATACTGCGTGGGCTGTTATATACTACGTGCGCAGTGTTATATACTACGTGAGCTGTGTTATATACTACGTGCGCAGTGTTATATACTACGTGCGCAGTGTTATATACTACATGAGCTGTGTTATATGCTACGTGAGCTGTGTTATATACTACGTGTGCAGTGTTATATACTACGTGAGCTGTGTTATATACTGCATGGGCAGTGTTATATACTACGTGCGCAGTGTTATATATTGCGTGAGCTGTGTTATATACTATGTGCGCAGTGTTATATACTGCGTGGGCTGTGTTATTTACTACATGCGCAGTGTTATATACTATGTGGGCTGTATTATATACTACATGGCAGTGTTATATACTACATGGGCTGTTTTATATACTGTGTTGGCAGTGTTATATACTACGTTCGCAGTGTTATATACTACGTGAGCTGTGTTATATACTATGTGAGCTGTGTTATATACTACATGTGCAGTGTTATATACTATGTGAGCTGCGTTATATACTGCGTGGGCAGTGTTATATACTACGTGCGCAGTGTTATATACTGCGTGGGCTGTGTTATATACTACGTGGGCAGTGTTATATACTACATGGGCAGTGTTATATACTACGTGTGCAGTGTTATATACTACGTGGCAGTGTTATATACTACGTGGGCAGTGTTATATACTACTTGGGCAGTGTTATATACTACGTGGGCTGTGTTATATACTACGTGTGCAGTGTTATATACTACGTGTGCAGTGTTATATACTACGTGGGCAGTGTTATATACTACGTGGGCAGTGTTATATACTATGTGGGCAGTGTTTTATACTGCGTGGGCTGTGTTATATACTGCGTGTGCTGTGCTATATATTACGTGGGCTGTGTTATATACTATGTGGCTGTGCTACATACTATGTGACTGTGTTATATACTACGTGGCTCCTATATACTACATGGCTGTGCTATATACTACGTGGCTGCCTGTGTTACGTGGCCTCTGCTATATACTATGTGGCTGCTATATATATACATACATACCGTCATGGCCAAAAGTATTAACACCCCTGCAATTCTGTCAGATAATACTCATTTTCTTCCTGAAAATGATTGCAAACACAAATTATTTGGTATTATTATCTTCATTTAATTTGTCCTAAATGATAAAACACAAAAAGAATTGTCCTAAAGCCAAATTGGATATAATTCCACACCAAACATAAAAAGGGGGTGGACAAAAGTATTGGCACTGTTCGAAAAATCATGTGATGCTTATCTAATTTGTGTAATTAACAGCACCTGTAACTTACCTGTGGCACCTAGCAGGTGTTGGCAATAACTAAATCACACTTGCAGCCAGTTGACATGGATTAAAGTTGACTCAACCTCTGTCCTGTGTCCTTGTGTGTACCACATTGAGCATGGAGAAAAGAAAGAAGACCAAAGAACTGTTTGAGGACTTGAGAAACTAAATTGTGAGGAAGCATGAGCAATCTCAAGGCTACAAGTCCATCTCCAAAGACCTGAATGTTCCTGTGCCTACCGTGCGCAGTGTCATCAAGAAGTTTAAAGCCCATGGCACTGTGGCTAACCTCCCTAGATGTGGACAGAAAAAAAAAATTGACAAGAGATTTCAACGCAAGATTGTGCGGATGTTGGATAAAGAACCTCGACTAACATCCAAACAAGTTCAAGCTGCCCTGCAGTCCGAGGGTACAACAGTGTCAACCCGTACTATCCGTCGGCGTCTGAATGAAAAGGAACTGTATGGTAGGAGACCCAGGAAGACCCCACTTCTTACCCCGAGACCTAAAAAAGCAAGGCTGGAGTTTGCCAAAACTTACCTGAACAAGCATAAAACATTTTGGAAGAATGTTCTCTGGTCAGATGAGACAAAAGTAAAGCTTTTTGGGCAAAGGCATCAACATAGAGTTTACAGGAGAGAAAAAAGAGGCTTTCAAAGAAAAGAACACGGTCCCTACAGTCAAACATGGCGGAGGTTCCCTGATGTTTTGGGGTTGCTTTGCTGCCTCTGGCACTGGACTGCTTGGCCGTGTGCATGGCATTATGAAGTCTGAAGACTACCAACAAATTTTGCAGCATAATGTAGGGCCCAGTGTGAGAAAGCTGGGTCTCCCTCAGAGGTCATGGGCCTTCCAGCAGGACAATGACCCAAAACACACTTCAAAAAGCACTAGAAAATGGTTTGAGAGAAAGCACTGAAGACTTCTAAGGTGGCTAGCAATGAATCCAGACCTGAATCCCATAGAACACCTGTGGAGAGATCTAAAATGGCAGTTTGGAGAAGGCACCCTTCAAATATCAAGGACCTGGAGCAGTTTGCCGAAGAAGAATGGTCTAAAATTCCAGCAGAGCATTTTAAGAAACTCATTGATGGTTACCGAAAGCGGTTGGTCGCAGTTATTTTGGCTAAAGGTTGTGCAACCAATTATTAGGCTGAGGGTGCCAATACTTTTGTCTGGCTCATTTTTGGAGTTTTGTGTGAAATGATCAATGTTTTGCTTTTTGCTTCATTCTCTTTTGTGTTTTTTCATTTAAGACAAATTAAATGAGGATGGTGTGTTTGGTGTGGAATTATATCCAATTTGGCTTTAGGACAATTCTTTTTGTGTTTTTTCATTTAGGACAAATTAAATGAAGATAATAATACCAAATAATTTGTGTTTGCAATCATTTTCAGGAAGAAAATGAGTATTATCTGACAGAATTGCAGGGGAGTCAATACTTTTGGCCATGACTGTGCATATTCTAGAATACCCGATGCGTTTGAATCGGGCCACCATCTAGTGTATATATAAACAGTTTGAGGGCTGACATCTTGCTGACAGATTCCTTTTAAAATAAGTTTTAGCTGGACACATAAAATGCTCATTTTTATTTTATGTCCTTAAGAGATTTTGTACTGGGGCCCATAGGCTACAAGTTCTGCAAGTCAAATCAAAAGTCACATATAATAAGGACTATTAGGTTGTCCCAACCAATATGTGATCTCTCTCATGTTCAGTGTCCCAGATCTTTGCCTTGCTTCCCTCTCCTTAGTCCACTAGATCTGTTCATGGTTTTGCAGATGGCCCTAAAACCTATAAAGACACAGGAGTAATAGCCAAGAATGCATACAAAGTTTTTACTTTATTAAACAATTACCAAGACAAAATAAAAAGTGTAAAAAGGAGGATGTCAAAGGCATAAGCCACACATGGTCCCTCCAGATATACAGCCCGTTCATATAAATACGTGCACGAGAATATTTTTAGATGAGATATAATCAATAATTCTTATCCAAGAATATGGATTATTACATATACAGCTCTGGCAGAAATAAGAGACCACCACATCAAAACCCTGTCATGGTCAGCCCAATCTCCAGACCTGAACCCCATTGAAAATCTCTTGAATGTAATCAAGAGGATGATGGATAGTCACAAGCCATCAAACAAAGAAGAACTGCTTGAATTTTTGCGCCAGAAGCAGTGTGAAAGACTGCCAAGACGCATGAAAGCTGTGATTAAAAATCATGGTTATTCCACAAAATATTGATTTCTGAACTCTTCCTGAGTTAAAACATTAGTATTGTTGTTTCTAAATGATTATGAACTTGTTTTCTTTGCATTATTTCAGATCTGAATGCATTGTTTTGTTGTTGTTTTTTTTTGTAATTTTGACCATTTCTCCTTTTCAGAAAAAAATACAAAATGTATTGCTTGGAAATTCGGAGACATGTTGTCAGAAGTTTATAGAATAAATGAACAATTTACATTTTACTCAAAAATATACCTATGAAGAGAAAACTCAGACAAACTGAACATTTTGCAATGGTCTCTTAATTTTTGCCAGAGCTGTATATTGCAGAGTAGAATTCTTCACATAAAATGGTAATCAAGTTCAAAATCTCAAAGATGGAGACGTATCAGTAGATCAAATAAAGGTACCGTCACACATAATGATATAATATAATGATATTTTTGTGACGTAGCAACGATATCGTTAACAAAATCGTTATGTGTGACAGCGACCAACGATCAGGCCCCCGCTGGGAGATCGTTGGTCGCTGGGGAAAGTCCAGCACTTTATTTTGTCGCTGGATCTCCCGCTGACATCGCTGAATCGGCGTGTGTGATGCCGATTCAGCGATGTCTTCACTGGTAACCAGGGTAAATATCGGGTTACTAAGCGCAGGGCCGCGCTTAGTAACCCGATGTTTACCCTGGTTACCGTTGTAAATGTAAAAAAACAAACACTACATACTTACATTCCAGGTGTCTGGTCATGTCCCCCTCCGTCAGCTTCCCGCACTGACTGGTGAGCGCCGGCTAGCCGTAAAGCACAGCACAGCGGTGACGTCACCGCTGTACTTTACGGCCGGCGCTCAGTCAGTGCGGGAAGCTGAAGGCGAGGGACATGACCAGACACCGGGAATGTAAGTATGTAGTGTTTGTTTTTTTACATTTACAACGGTAACCAGGGTAAACATCGGGTTACTAAGCGCGGCCCTGCGCTTAGTAACCCGATGTTTACCCTGGTTACCCGGGGACTTCGGGATCGTTGGTCGCTGGAGAGCTGTCTGTGTGACAGCTCTCCAGCAACCAAACAGCGACGCTGCAGCGATCGACATCGTTGTCGGTATCGCTGCAGCGCCGCTTAGTGTGACGGTACCTTTAGAATAAAAAAAATGCAATTGGATAGTACAATATAGATAATGAGTAGTTATTTTGGACAGATGGCAGGTGACCTGAGCCAGGAAACAAAATTAGGATACTGCTCAGAACAATGAAGTCAGACAAAAAACTGATAGTACTACAGACATAATATGGACACAACCCTGTACAACAGTGGTCAAGTACTGAAGCTGAAAGAAGATAGGACTAAAATTGGCATATGGAAATAGGAGACAGATACAACCTGTGTGACAGTCAAAGGAGCGCCCCTGACGCGCATTTCGCGTACAGCTTCCTTCGATGAGTGATGTGAGGGTTTCAGCATTGACTATTTATAGTAACACTCACCAATCAGTGGCGGCTATCTTTGGTGCTTATATCTCCAGGGCACCAGGAGCTGAGACTCCACGAGATGCAGATGGCCCGTGTGCTTCTGGACCTTGGCTTGCTACACACTAGTGCTGCCTGCCTGATGATTCCTGATATCCTCATCCTACCTGCGGTTTCCTGATGTCCTTCATCTGCCTGCGGTTTCCTGACATCCTCCTCCTGCCTGCTGTTTCCTGGCATACTGCGCCTGCCTACAGTTTCAACACCTGCCTAAGGGATAGGGGCTGTTATAACATCACAACATGCGAACTTGAAGGATGCGATGGAGGGCCATTCTACCTTGAGAATGATTGACAGTGAATGATTTAATAATAATAATCTTATAATAATCTTTATTTTTATATAGCGCTAACATGTTCCGCAGCGCTTTACAGTTTTTTGCACACATTATCATTTTTGTCCCCAATGAGGCTCACAATCTAAATTCCCTATCAGTATGTCTTTGGAATGTGGGAGGAAACCAGAGTACCCTGAGGAAACCCACGCAAACACGGGGAGAACATACAAACTCCTTGCAGATGTTGTCCTTGGTGGGATTTGAACCTAGGACTCCAGCACTGCAAGGCTGCAGTGCTATCCACTGAGCCGCCGTGCTGCCCGTAACTTCATATATCAATAAAATGTTAAATGTTAGAGCACTTCATGCTTCCTCTCTGCCGACAAGCTTTTTGGAGATGGAAATTTCATTCTCCAGCAGCACTTGGCTCCTGTCCGCACTTGGCTTGACTGGCCAGCAAACTCGTCTGACCTTAACCCCATAGAGAATCTATGGGGTATTGTCAAGAGGAAGATGAGAGACACCAGACCCAACAATGCAGACGAGCTGAAGGCTGCTATGAAGGCAACCTGGGCTTCCATAACACCTCAGCAGTGCCACAGACTGATCGCCTCCATGCCACGCCGCATTGATGCAGCAATTGATGCCAAAGGAGCCCCGATCAAGGATTGAGTGCATTTACTGAACATACATTTCAGTAGGCCAACATTTCAGATTTTAAAATCATTTTCAAGCCGTTGTTATAAAGTATTCTAATTTACTGAGATAATGACTTTTGGGTTTTCATTGCCTGTAAGCCATAATCATCAAAATTAACATAAATAAACACTTGAAATAGATCACTCTGTAATGACTCTATATAATATATGAGTTTCACTTTTTGTATTGAAGAACTGAAATAAATTAACTTTTTGATGATATTCTAATTTTGTGAGAAGCACTTGTATGTTTGGCAACATAATCACCTCTATAGCAACACATCACACAGCTGCGATGCCCTCTAGCAAACCCATATCCTTCTATAATAACCTTACATCAAATAAACCATCTCCTTATAGCACCCTTCAGTGAATGAGCGCCTTGTATTAATTGAAACTCTTTATAGAAGGGGGGCAACAAAGCATATCTGCTTCAACAAAATGCTTTTTATTTCTGATAATGTGATTGTGTGTGTTGTGAACATTATTAGAATGGTTTGTAAATTGCAAATACCTTTGTTGATGCCGAGCCAAGTCTGGAGATATTGCCGCTGATCATTCCTGCCCCAATGCAATCAAAGCATTTGAGTGCTAGTACATTGAAGCATAGCTGTCTATTTGTATCTGCTACCCCCTGTGGTTTTTTGGGGTACATTTCTGAGTCACACAGTGGGAAGCAACAACCAATAACATGCTGGCTTCCTCTGCCTTACAAAATATGGGGTAATTTTGATTTTTATAGAATAATTATCCCACTATATCTTAGAATGGAAGGGGCTTTTAGAAACAAACAATACATATTAGTACTGTATATTCCCTCAAATTCGTAAGAAAAAAAGTCTAATGTTCATATTAAAAACATTAAAAAATATTTAATATTGCATTAACTTTAACCAGTATTTATTTATTGAGTTGTTTTGGCTATTGTCGAAGAATTTCAGATGGAAAAAATTATTCTGCTTCTTTAGTAAACCATTTTAGTGTCTAATTACTGTGACAATATGAGCTTACATTTCAGATGCTTATTTATTTGATAAGTGTGCAATATGTTAAATTATATTTGAGAATGACAGATTGGCATTATTGCAATTTATTGCAAGTGCCTTGTGGAAATGGAAGAGTTAAGTTATTTAGCATTCTGAATAGTCGGTACATTGGCATCATGCTGAGTAGCCCTGGAGGTTATTGTCATCTGTCAAGGGCAGAAGGCACAAGTATTGGAGAACAGTAAGGCTGCAGAGGGCGGGCGGGGAAGGCCATTTTCAATATCTTTTCCAGTAGTGGCAGATGGACCTTTGCACGCAACTATAGCCTGGCGTTGCCGAAGAATGTTGAACTGGCAAAGATGACCACGAGGCATGTGGCTAGATACACAATGTTCTACTTGGAAAGGAAAAGGGTGGATGCGCTTAAGCTCCCTAGTCCATCTGGCTCTAGTGTGAAGTGACCATTTGCTTCAGAGTTTCTAATGTATTTGCACAAAACACCATATCTGTGTTTCCCCAGCAAGTGAGATCCTAAAGTGCAGAAGACTCAAAAATCTGTTATTTCTGGGATATCAGACATTTTAGACTAAATAGGGTTGTATTAATACAAATACGGTAGATACACTCTGCCTAATAGTTTCATGTAGTCAACTCTGCCTGTTATAAATTT
The DNA here is from genome assembly GCF_032444005.1 of Ranitomeya imitator. Lineage (NCBI taxonomy): Eukaryota > Metazoa > Chordata > Amphibia > Anura > Dendrobatidae > Ranitomeya > Ranitomeya imitator. The sequence goes on from NC_091284.1 coordinate 724,072,478, forward strand.
TCATCAGATGGCAATTAATATTCAATATCGAAAGCTTCTAAATCCGTAGTCCCCAGCAAGCGGGTCACGGCAATAATAATGAATGTATGGTACGTTGACAATGAAAAAATCTAACAATTTTTTCCTTGTTACATAAAGAAAGAAATGTGAAAGTTACAACACACGGGCCAAATAATAAGATTATTTTACATGATCATGTGCGCCATATGATACTATCTCCTCCTTTGGCAAAAACAACACAAAAGTGCAAAATAAAATGTTTTATATGGAAAAACATATCAAATTTTATATATATATGGAATATTTAATTCAGTGACATCTAGGATGTGGTATTTTAGTGTTCCCTTTATTTTTTTGAGCAGTATATATATATATATATACTGCTCAAAAAAATAAAGGGAACACTAAAATACCACATCCTAGATGTCACTGAATTACCGTAAATATTCCAGTTGCAATTCTTTATTCATTGCATAGTGTGATGTATTGAGAATAATAAAACATAAAAAGGATCAATGTAAATCCGCTGTACTTGCATACGGTCTCACAAGGGGTCTGAGGATCTCATCCCGGTACCTAATAGCAGTCAGGATACCTTTGGTTAGCGCACGGATGGCTGTGCGGCCCTCCAAAGAAATGCCACCCCATTACTGACCCACTGCCAAACCGGTCATGCTGAAGGATGTTGTAGGCAGCAGATCGCTCTCCATGGCATCTCCAGACTCTGTCATGTCTGTCACATGTGCTCAGTGTGAACCTGCTTTCATCTGTGAAGAGCACAGGGTGCCAGTGGCGAATTTGCCAATCCTGGTGTTCTGTGGCAAATCCCAAGCGTCCTGCATGGTGTTGGGCTGTGAGCACAGCCCCATCTGTGGATATCGGGCACTCAGACCATCCTCATGGAGTCGGTTTCTAACCATTTGTGCAGACACATGCACATTTGTGGCCTGCTGGAGGTAATTTTGCAGGGCTCTGGCCGTGCTCCTCATGTTCCTCCTTGCACAAAGGCTGAGGTAGCGGTCCTGCTGCTGGGTTGCTGCCCTCCTACTGCCCCCTCCACATCTCCTGGTGTACTGGCCTGTCTCTTGGTAGTGCCTCCAGCCTCTGGACACTACTCTGACACAGCAAACGTTCTTGCCACAGCTCACAATGTTGTGCCATCCTGGATGAGCTGCACTACTGAGTGACTTGTATGGATTGTAGAGTCCGTCTTATGCTACCATGAGTGTGAAAGCACAACCAACATTCAAAAGTGAGCAAAGCATCAGCCATAAAGCATTGGTACTGAGATGTGGTCTGTGGTCCCTACCTGCAGAACCACTCCTTTATTGAGTGTGTCTTGATAATTGCCAATAATTTCCATCTGTTGTCTATTCCATTTGCACAACAGCATGTGAAATTGATTGTCAATCAGTGTTGCTTCCTAAGGGGAAAGTTTGATTTCTTAAATGCAGGTAACGAGTTGATTGTGAGCATCTAACTAGTTTGTAGGAGGCAGAACATCACATTGTATAAATTATATAAATGTATTTGCATTTTGCAGTGAGAAATAAGTATTTTATCCCTCTGGTAAACAAGACTTGATACTTGTTGGCAAGCAGAACAGCAGTCAGACATATTTTGTAGTTGTTGATGAGGTTTGTCCACGTCAGGAGGAATTTTGGTTCACTCCTCTTTGCAGATCATCTCTAAATCATTAAAATTTTGAGGCTATTGCGATCCACCCACGGCTGTTAACTAGTTAAAGCCATATAATTAACTAGTTAAATTATTATTATTATTTATTTATATAGCACCATTGATTCCATGGTGCTGTACATGAGAAGGGGTTACATACAAGTTACAGATATCACTTACAGTAAGCAAACTAACAATTACAGACTGATACAGAGGGGCGAGGACCCTGCCCTTGCGTGCTTACATTCTACAGGATGGTTGGGAAGGAGACAATAGGTTGAGGGTTGCAGGAGCTCCGGTGTTGGTGAGGCGGTAGCTTCGGTAGTGGTGAAGAGGCAGCGGGGTCAGTGCAGGCTGGTTGCTTTCCTGAAGAGGTGGGTTTTCAGGTTCCGTCTGAAGGATCCGAATGTGGTTGATAGTCGGACGTGTTGGGGCAAAGAATTCCAGAAGATGGGGGATATTCTGGAGAAGTCTTGGAGGCGGTTGGGTGGGGAGCGAATAAATGTGGAGGAGAGAAGGAGGTCTTGGAAGATTGCGTGAGGGAAGATATCGGGAAATCAATAAAAAAAAAATCAAATATACACATATTTGGTATCGATGAGTTCGGAATCACCTGTTCTGTCAATATAAAAAATAATTTACCTGATCACTAAACGGCGTAACGAAAAAAAATTCAAAACCTCAGAATTCTTTTTTAAAATGCAATAACGGGCGATCAAAAGATTGTATTTGCACCAAAATGGTGTTAATAAAAATGTCAGCTCGGCACGCAAAAAATAAGCCCTCACCAAGCCTAGATCACAAAAAATGGAGACACTACAGGTCTCAGAAAATGGGTCTTTATTTTTTTACCAAAGTTTGGATTTTTTTTCATCACTTAATAAAAAAGAACCTATACATCAGAGGTCTCAAACTGCATTCCTCGAGGGCCGCAAACCATGCGTGTTTTCAAGATTTCCTTTGCACAAGGTGCTGGAATCATTCTGTGCAGTTTATTAAATTATCACCTGTACAATACAAGGAAATCCTGAAAACATGACCTGTTTGCGACCCTTGAGGAATGCAGTTTGAGATCTCTGCTATACGTTTGGTGTCTATGAACTCGTAATGACCCAGAGAATCACAATGGCAGGTCAGTTTTAGCATTTAGTGAACATGATAAGAAAAAAAAACAACAACAGTGGAATTGCACTTTTTCGCAAATTCACTGCACTTGGAATTTTGTTCAGTACGTGTTATGTTAAAACCAATGGTGTCGTTCAAAAGTACAACTTGTCCCGCAAAAAACAAGCCCACACATAGCCATTTTGATTGAAAAATAAAAAAGTTATGGCTCTGGGAAGAAAGGAAGTAAAAAAAGAAAACGCAAAAACTGAAATACCACTGGTCCTTAATAGGTTAATAATTATGGTAATCCTAATTGACCTAAAGCGGGAAAAGGTTTATTCTGATTTCATGTCAGATATTGAGAAAAACTTGCATATGTGTCTTTTTATATAGTGTATGTAAACTTCTGCTTTCCACTGTACGTATTAGTTCCATTGAACAAGAAATAACTGCTTAAAAATAGCAATAAATGGAAACCCTTGATTTGAGCTATTTCTATGAACATATTCTACTGATTATTCTTTTATGTGTAAATGTTTTTTTTTTTCTTATTAGAATTATTCTTTTTGCTGACAGACACCTTTGATCCCTGATCATCAGGCAAAAGCATTTGTATTTACATATGGCCAGAAAGTGGCACTTGAGCACAGGAGGCACGCAGCCTTAGAAGTCAGAATTTCATAAGTGTATTTTCCCATGTGTGTAATGTCTTCTCCACATGGGGTCTCTTGTTTCACAAGTGACAGCTGTCACTTACATATATCTTAAGGCAGACAGCTTCAACATTTGCTCACATGTACACTCAAAAAGTTCTAAAAAGAAAAAAACTATACATTACATGTATTAAAAACAACTTTGTAAAACAATTTAAATACATAAACATACTGTATGATGGTGTAAGAATTAAATTGTCCCCTATTGTGTCCTGTACACTCCATATCTTGAAAAAAAAAGATGACTTTGAACTTCCTGTATTCTCTGGGGTGACTGCAGAAAAAGAATGGCCACTTTCACTGCTTCTTGACAGACTTGAAAAGAAAGCTTAAAGAGGATCTGTCTGTCACTTGTCTATCTAAAAAAAATGGAGTTAAATATCATGTAAATATCCCTGAGCTCCACTGATTTTGCCTCTCTTTTCCATTTTGTATTGTGTCGCACCATTTGCAGCTTTTGGAGCGCAGTATGTGAAATCTCTCATTGTAGTGCAACTGTGTATTTTTTTCCCTCTGATCTGGGTGCATGCACTTTCACACCTCCCTTCCAGAAGTAGTCAATCACACTTTGGCTGCATGTAAGACAGGCCAACGAGCTGTCATAGGCAGCATCTGGGTGGATTCAGAAAAGTCTCTGAAGAAACACACTGTTGGACTGCAGGATGAGATTTCACATACTGAACGGCAAAAGCAACAAATGTCAATATCTCTCCAATAAAGCAACGCAGTGCAAAATGGAGAAGAGTGGTAAAATCAGGGGGGCTCAGGGATTTTTACAAGTCATTTATGTCATATTTTTTAACAAGTGATCTTCTTTCAGTTATAAATGTTTTTCAACTAAAACTAGCAAGCTATTTTCAACAGTTTTGAGCAACAAAGGAGAGGACCAAGACTAAAGCTAAATTCACATTAGCGTTCGCAGGCTTAAAGGAGGGCTGCGTAATTCCTCCATTAAGCTCCACCTACTTCTGCATGCATCCTGCATACCTATCTTTAACATTGGGTACGCAGGACATGCGGATGTATGCGGATGCGTTGTTTTGACGCGCCCGCCGACTGCACGGGAAGTTGCATTTTGTGCAGATGGCGGGCACATCAAAACGACGCATCCGCATATATCTGCATGTCCTGCGTACCCAATGTTAAAGATAGGTACGCAGGACGCATACAGAAGTATGCAGAAGTAGGAGGAGCTTAACGGAGGAAGTACGCAGCCCTCCACAAAGCCCTCGAATGCTAATGTGAACTTAGCTTAATCTGTCAGTGTATGAACTGGGAAAAATCTCAGATGTCGATATAATTTTGAAAGGCAAACATGTGCCAAAAAGTTTTATCTTGCCATATGCATACTCTGGATATCGGAGGATGTTGCAGTCAAAACAATATTAAATTATGAATCTGTGGGTCTACCACCAACCTGATCTCTTGGTAGCAATCACTCTCTAAAACTCTTATAAACATTAGATTGAAGTTGACCGAACTTACCGATTTTAGCAGGAGTGACCAACCTTTTGATGCATACGGGCTTCTCCCAGTTCTCTTGAGATGATTTTTTTTTGGGGGGGAGGGAAACATTGAGCTGTTGGAATTGTAATTACCAACTATTTTGTTTTCACTGGAGTCTGGCAGTGGTTTCTCCCGTTTTCCAGTTGAAATTCATGAGTGCTTGGCCCATGGATTTCAGAGAGATAGTGGTCTGCTGAGCAATTGGCTGACAGTTACAGCCTATCACAAAAGTGAGTACACCCCTCACATTTTTGTAGATATTTTATTACATATTTTCATGGGACAACCCTGAAGATCTGATACAATGAAGTCAGTGTACAGCTTGAATAACAGTGTAAATTTGGTGTGCCCTCTAAATAACTAACCACACAGCCTCTAATGTCTAAACTGCTGTAACAAAAGTGAGCACACCCCTAAGTGAAGATATAAATCCAACCTAAAGGGAACAATTTTGATATTAGGATGCCCGAAACATACATCACATTTGACTCAATGTCTACGGCAATCTCTTTCGAGAGGACACTCCTGAATATGATAACAACCAAGAGAGAACAAGGAGTATTCAGTCCACAAAAATTTGTAAAAGATATGTATACATTTATTAAATTAATCAATCAATCACATATAAATCAATATGACAATACAAAAGGAGGGATCAGGTCAGCCACAGGTATATGTCAGCCAAGTGCCATTAATAATATAAAGTGCCTACCTCGGCGAGACACAGGTTCGGCATTACACTTCATGATGGGTAAATATTCTCATACGCTATTATGCTGCCACTGAGCAATGAGCACTTGAGTTGGTACTGTGTGTTATATCAGGGGGCACAGTGTGGATGCTTCGCACGGTAATTTTAGAGCACTAGGCACTTTATATTATTAATGGTACTTGGCTGACATATACCTGTGGCTGACCTGATCCCTCCTTTTGTATTTGTTGTCATATTGATTTATATGTGATTGATTGATTAATTTAATAAATTTATACATATCTTTTACGAATTTTTGTGGACTGAATACTCCTTGTTCTCTCTTGGTTGTTACCTAAGTGAAGATAGCCAAATTGTGCCCAATTAGCCATTTTCCCTCCACGGTCTCATGTGACACATCAGTGCTACAAGATGTCAGGTGTGAATGGGGAGCATCCAAGCAGGTGTGGTAAATTTGGTGTTATCGCTCTCACACTCTCATACTGGTCACTGGAAGTTCAACATGGCACATCATGGCAAAGAACTCTTTGAGGATCTGTGACCATACAGTGGTATAACAAGACAGGTTCCGCTCAGAACTGGCCTCGTCATGGTCGACCAAAGAAGTTGAGTGCACGTGCTCAGCGTCATATCCAGGGGATGTCTTGTCAAAATAGACGTATGAGTGCCGCCAGCATTGCTGAAGAGGTTACAGGGGTGTGGGGTCAGGTTTTCCGTGCTCAGATCATACGCTGTACCCTACTTCAAATTGGTCTGCATGGCTGTTATCCCTGAAGGAAGCCTCTTCTAAAGATGATGCAGAAGAAATCCTGCAAACAGTTTGTTGAAGAAAAACAGACTAAGAACTAAGTACCAATTTGCACAGCACTGGTGAATGTTGATAATCTTAAATATATACAGTACAGACCAAAAGTTTGGACACGCCTTCTCATTTAAAGATTTTTCTGTATTTTCATGACTATGAAAATTGTAAATTCACACTGAAGGAATCAAAACTATGAATTAACACATGTGGAATTATATACTTAAAGGGAACTTGTCACCCCGAAAATCGCCGGTGAGGTAATCCCACCGGCATCAGGGGCTTATCTACAGCATTCTGTAATGCTGTAGATAAGCCCCCGATGTTACCTGAAAAAGGAGAAAAAGACGTTAGATTATACTCACCCAGGGGCGGTCCCGCTGCTGGTCAGGTCGGATGGGTGTCTCCGGTCCGCTGCGGCGCCTCCTATCTTCTTTCCATGACGTCCTCTTCTGATCTTCAGCCACGGCTCGCAGGCGTACTTTGCTCTGCCCTCTTGAGGGCAGAGGATAGTACTGCAGTGCGCAGGCGCCGGAAAGGTCAGAGGCCCGGCGCCTGCGCACTGCAGTACTTTGTCTGCCTCAACAGGGCAGAGCAAAGTACGCCTGCGCCGGAGCCGTGGCTGAAGATCAGAAGAGGACGTCATGGAAAGAAGATAGGAGGCGCCGGAGCGGACCGGAGACGCCCATCCGACCTGACCAGCAGCGGGACCGCCCCTGGGTGAGTATAATCTAACGTCTTTTTCTCCTTTTTCAGGTAACATCGGGGGCTTATCTACAGCATTACAGAATGCTGCAGATAAGCCCCTGATGCCGGTGGGATTACCTCATCCGCGATTTTCGGGGTGACAGGTTCCCTTTAACAAAAAAGTGTGAAACAATTGAAAATATGTCTTATATTCTAGGTTCTTCAAAGTAGCCACCTTTTGCTTTGATGACTGCTTTGCACACTCTTGGCATTCTCTTGATGAGCTTCAAGAGGTAGTCAACGGAAATGGTTTTCACTTCACAGCTGTGCCCTGTCAGGTTTAATAAGTGGGATTTCTTGCCTTATAAATGGGTTGGGACCATCAGTTGTGTTGTGCAGAAGTCTGCTGGATACACAGCTGATACTCCTACTGAATAGACTGTTAGAATTTGTATTATGGCAAGAAAAAAGCAGCTAAGTAAAGAAAAACGAGTGACCATCATTACTTTAAGAAATGAAGGTCAGTCAGTCCGAAAAATTGGGAAAACTTTGAAAGTGTCCCCAAGTGCAGTGGCAAAAACCATCAAGTGCTACAAAGAAACTGGCTCACATGAGAACCGCCCCAGGAAAGGAAGACAAAGAGTCACCTCTACTTCTGAGGATAAATTTATACACGTCACCAGCCTCAGAAATCGCAGGTTAACAGCAGCTCAGATTAGAGATCAGGTCAATGCCACACAGAGTTCTAGCAGCAGACACATCTTTACAACAACTGTTAAGAGGAGACTTTGTGCACAGGCCTTCATGGTAAAATGGCTGCTAGGAAACCACTGCTAAGGACAGGTAACAAGCAGAAGAGACTTGTTTGGGCTAAAGAACACAAGGAATGGACATTAGACCAGTGGAAATCTGTGCTTTGGTCTGATGAGTCCAAATTTGAGATCTTTGGTTCCAAACACTGTGTCTTTGTGCGATGCAGAAAAGGTGAATGGATGGACCCTACATGCCTGGTTCCCACCGTGAAGCATGGAGGAGGAGGTGTGATGGTGTGAGGGTGCTTTGCTGGTTACACTGTTGTGGATTTATTCAAAATTGAAGACATACTGAACCAGCATGGCTACCACAGCATCTTGCAGCAGCATGATATTCCATCCGGTTTGCATGTAGTTGGACCATCATTTATTTTTCAACAGGACAATGAACCCAAACACACCTCCAGGCTGTGCAAGGGCTATTTGACCAAGAAGGAGAGTGATGGGGTGGTCACCAGACCTGAACCCAATTGAGATGGTGTGTTGTGAGTTGGACCGCAGAGTGAAGGCAAAAGGGCCAACAAGTGCTAAGCATCTCTGGGAGCTCCTTCAAGATTGTTGGAAGACCTCTCGAAGCTCATCAAGAAAATGCCAAGAGTGTGCAAAGCAGTCATCAAAGCAAAAGGTTGCTACTTTGAAGAACCTAGAATATAAGACATAGTTTCAGTTGTTTCACTCTTTTTTGTTAAGTATATAATTCCACATGTGTTAATTCATAGTTTTGATGCCTTTAGTGTGAATTTACAATTTTCATAGTGATGAAAATGCAGAAAAATATTTAAATGAGAAGGTGTGTCCAAACTTTTGGTCTGTACTGTACCTTTGCATAATATTACACTATATTATATTGGTACCATGTCATGTATCTGTATTGTAATCTGTATAATAATAATAATATTGTTTATTAGTCTTTTTATCGAAACCATTGGTAGAGTACAAATCAACAAATACTAATGTGTGTTCTAGATCAGATAAAGTATAGCAAACCTGTACTGTGGACTTACTACAGCCCTTTTTTCTAAAAATGAGTGTAGGTCCAAGTTGTTTAACCCCTTAATGACCGCCGACACATCTTTTAACGGTGGCAGTTAAGGGTACTTAAACCACAGCGCTGCTTTTTAACGGTGCTGTGGAAAAAGTGTATAGCGCCCCCAGATTCAGAATTTCTCTGGGGTCTCAGTTGCCGGGGGTAGCAGAAACCCCAGAGAACATGATTCAGCTCGGTTTTTACCGACCTCAGTGTTGCGATCACCATTATTAACAGTATAACGGTGACCGCAAAAAAAAAAAGTTTGATTTTGCATTTAATTTCTCTCTCTGATGTTATCGCACATCAGGGGAGAGAGAAATAGGGTCCCCCGATCATCCCCCCGGTACATGTGGTGACCAGGCATCCCCAAGTGAAGTCCCCCAGGCCGCCGGTGTCTTCTTCCGCGAGAAAATGGTGGGCACATGCACAGTACGCCGAGATCTGCTGGCCGGCACCCCGCAGCAATAGGAAAATTTCCCTGTTGGTTCATTTTGATCACTGTGATAGACACTATCACAGTGGTCAAAATAAAAAAGAAATAAAGAAAAACCCTTTTATCACCCCCTTAGTTAGGGAAAAATAATGAAATAAAATAAATAAATGTATTTCCATTTTTCGATTAGGGTTAGAGTTGGGATAAAGTGAGTTGGGCTAAAGTGAGTTGGGCTAAAGTGAGTTGGGCTAAAATGAGTTGGGTTAGGGATAGGATTGGGATTAGGGTTAGGGGTGTGTTAGGGTTAGGTTTGTGGTTAGGATTATGGTTAGCGTTGGGATTAGGGTTAGGGGTGTGTTGGAGTTAGGTTTGTGGTTAGGGTTATGGATAGCATTGGGATTAGGGTTAGGGGTGTGCTGGGATTAGGGTTGGAGTTAGAATTGGGGGGGTTCCACTGTTTAGCAACATCAGTCCCCAAACGCGACATGGCGCCACCATTGATTCCAGCCAATTTTGCGTTCAAAAAGTCAAACGGTGCTCCCTCTCTTCTGAGCCCTGCCATGCACCCAATTAGTGGCGTTCCCCCACATTTGGAGTATCGGCATACTCAGGAGAAATTGCACAACAAAATTTGTGGTCCATTTTCTCCTGATACCCTTGTGAACGTAAAAAAAATTGGTTCCAAAGTAAATTTTTGGTGAAAAAAGTAAAATGTTTATTTTTTCCATCCACATTGCTTTAGTTCTCGTGAAGCACCTGAAGGGTTAATAAACTTCTTGAATATGGTGTTGTGCACCTTGAGGGGTTCAGTTTTACAATAGTGTCATTTTGGGGTATTTTCTGTTATACTGACCTCCCAAAGTCAAGTGTAAGGTGGTCCCTAAAAAAATGGTTTTGTAAATTTTGTTTGAAAAATGAGAAATCACTGGTCAAATTTTAACCCTTATAAAGTCCTAACAAAAAAATGTTGTTTCCAAAATTGTGCTGGTGTAAAGTAAACATGTGGGAAATGTAAATTAAGTATTTTGTGTGACATATCTCTCTGATTTAAGGGCATAAAAATTCAAAGTTTGAAAATTGCAAAGTTTTCAAAATTTTCGCCAAATTTCCATTTTTTTCATAAATAAAAGCAAGTCATATTGAAAAAAAATGTACCACTACCATGAATTACAATATGTTACGAAAAAACAATCTCAGAATCAGTGGGATCTGTTAAAGCGTTCCAGAGTTATAACCACATAAAGTGACAGTGGTCAGAATTGTAAAAATTGGCTTGGTCATTAATTAGCAAATTGGCTGTCATTAAGGGGTTAATCTCAATTGTGTACAACCTCTCCTTATACTGAAACAGTGGCATTAAAATGTTAAGAGAGATCAATGCTTTAAAAAACGCATAATAGTTGAGACTGTTACAGACTTCAAGCGTCCATAATCATAATCACTGATTTCCGAAGGAGCGGTTGACAATCTCATGTATATGGGAACATGTGATGGCTTGGGAGAGAAGTATCTCAAATACCTGATCCTTCGGTGGGAGGTAAGCTGATGGCATGGGGGTTCTATCATCGGCTTACTCTCCCACTCCCTATTGAAAACACATGAACACTTGGCCAAGCTGAACATTCTTCTGTTTGAGAGAGTTGAGAGAGATAGTTGTTGAGCAACTACCTCCGACTATTCCTCTCATGTACTTCGAGCTGAGAGCTTGTGTGTTTTCAGAGGGGAGAAACCCACAGCCACACACCTCAGACAGTGGCTAATTTTCCACAGACACTGAAGAATAAGAATATAATTTATGAAATCAAACTGACCGATCTTTCGCTCCTCCAAGATCTTCTGACAAAAGAGAGTTGGAGGCCCCCGATACACAATAGATGGTCAGTCGATCCCACCAATATCGGCGACTTAGTTTGAGTTTAATCTGAAGTTTGAAGTCCTGCAGCCTCAAGTTATTTCTCCCAACACATCCCAGTGAAGTCTACAATAGAACTGCAGCATTTGCATTACACCATAATTACAGGAACATTGCCCTCTGCAAAGCAAGGTATTTCCCACAGCATGAGATACTTACAGGCAGTACTGACTTCTGTATAGAAATATAGTTCCTATACAAAATTACTTAATTTTAATTTCTTAGTCTTCCTATTTATTTCTTGCTATAAATGAGACATCATTAACAGATATATATTGAAGTAATTTGCCCAAAGCCAGATCCCTTTTATTTAAGCATGCAGAGGGCTTGATAAGTTTCATGGTAGAAAAAAAACCAAACACATTTGATGATAATATGAACCCATAGTATTTATTTTTAATGAGTGCCCCGCACTAAAACCTCCATCTGCGTATATCATTACATTAGCAGTATGTTCGAAAGATTTAATTATCTTGCGTATATCTCAGAATGAAATGTTCTGTCTTCAGACACATCCGAAGTTATTATGTTCTGAACATGGTCATGCATCTGCCTCCAGTGATCGGAGACAAGAAAGCGCTAATGGTTAATGCTTTTCATGAATGGACCCTCAGGTCTAAACTTCGCTGCTTTAATTAGTTTCTTACACCAAACAAGCTGTGGATTTTAGCACTCCAGAGTGCCTCGCAGCCTTGCTGCCAGATCCTGCCCGCTCAGCATTTTACCTTTCCTTGTTCCCCAGGAAGATATTACACCACGTTAATGATACGCCCCTGACCTCCTCTTACCTGATTGCACTGACGAGGCAGAAATACAATATGTTCAAGTTCACGATGTGACAGGCGTACAGTTTAAGAATGCTTTTTTTATCGCAATTTTTCATAATGGCCGGTTGTATACGCTTTTTTTTCATTTTTGCACAAATACACATCAGAACTATAAAAAATAAGACCAGCATGAACTATACATGACCAAAGTTCAGAAGGTACTCATGCAATAAAGCTGTGCTTTCTTAGGATTGGTAATAAGACTGATGGCGGTCCAAATCCTGGATCCCTCCAGTTCAAGTGATTGAAGAGGATGTGGCACTCAAAAAGTAACAAAGCTCTGTATATACTGTAGTTGGAGTGACTGGTACTGCTCGTTTTCCCTTTTAAGTAAACAGAAGAGAATTTGCAGTATTTATTATTTTCTTATATAGAACCGTTTACCGCATCCCTCTACATACATTATTTCACGACTCTGTAGTCGGGTGTCCCGGGACCAGGGCTCATTCCCTGTCCTTAAGGCTAAAGGTGCCCTAGCTCACCCTGGTTCCCAGATTACTTCTGATGGTGAAGATGCCGGGGCCACATACCTTGCCTTAGCTCCTGAATCCACCCTCAGTCTGTGCCCTTCCCCCACCGAGGGAAGAGGGGAGTAGTAGTGTACCGTAGTACACCAACCAGACTAACAAGGTAATACAAACAGGGATAAAGGAAAATACCAATCATACAAGTATATTCACACAAACAACAGAGGTTAACACGGGGAAGTAGAGATTAAACAAAAGTAGGAGAAGGAGGAGGAGGGGAATTAGCAGACACCCAAAACCTACCAACAGTCTCAGATAAATCCACCCAATGCCTTCTCAAACAACAACCACAAACCACCATCTCCTAACCATGCAGCATAAGCTCTCTGGCAATGAGTGCTAGCTAGGGCCAAGATTATATACGAGATGGGAGTGGCTAACAGTGAACAGCTGAGAGCCTTAATGCAGGAAAGCTTCCAAGAGCTCTCAACTGAACAGATTAACCCCTGCACTGTTAAAATAAACCTGCATTGTTTAATATGAAGGTGAAGTGATTCTAAACAGTGCAGGAGTAGGAGAAATCAGATTCTGCATTCTTCTGGCTCCTCCCTGTCCCGGTAAACCCGTGGTACATTATCATTGCCATCCCCAATGGGGCTCACAATAAAAATTCCCTATCTATGAAATGTGGGGGAAAACCGGAGTAAAGGCGTAAACGCATGTAACATGGGTATAACATACAAACTCCTTGCAGATGTTGTCCTTGGTGGGATTTGAACTAGTTCCCCAGTACTGCAAAGCAACAGTGCTAACTAGAGATGAGCAAATCCGAAACTTAAAAGTTAGTGTTCGGTACTAAACACCGAAAACAGACTTCTCCCCGTAGTTTGTTGCAAAGCTCGGCGTTCCGGGGGAAGTCCGATGAAGAGAGAAAGACAATTTTCAACCTCCAAATTTGGGTTCCCATTGTTTTCAATGAGGCTCTGGTTCAAGTTCTGGTACCTGATCCAAACTTTGGAATAAAGTTCAGGATGGTGGATGATATTTGAGTATGCAAATTGCCTCTTCAGAGAAGAAGAGGACTAGAACTCTAGTGCCACCTATTAGAAGCAGTGATCCTAAAAGTTAATATTGACCCTTTTACGAACCTTGCCACGTGACTTAGGATAAAAGCCAAACCAGATTCTCGATTTAGAAAACCTACTCAAAAGTGAATATTCAAAATCCAAATAACAAATACTTTAAAATAATTTTATTGAATGAAATTAAAAAACAGGAGAAACTGACAACAAACATCACCATATATATCATAGTACAAAGAACATATACATAATTAGGAACACAGATCTGTTGTGAATTCTGTGGCTGAGTTCACTTCTGTGGTCACAAGTGGTATTGCAGTCTCTGGGCTTCCTCCCTCAGGTGTTTTGGTGAGCTCGTTGGCTGCCTTGCTATTTAGCTCCACCTGAGTCTGTCTTCCTTGCTCCTTGTCAATGTTCCAGTGTTGGATCTGAGCTACTGCATCTTTCCTTGGGCCTGCTGCTCTGCTAGATAAGTGCTTCTAGTTTGTTTTCTGTTTTTTCTGTCCAGCTTGTTATTATCTTTTGCTGGAAGCTCTGAGAAGCAAAGGGGTGCACCGCCGTGCTGTTAGTTCGGCACGGTGGGTCTTTTTGCCCCTTTGCGTGGTTTTCGTTTTAGGGTTTTTTGTAGACTGCATAGTTCTCTTTGCTATCCTCGCTCTGTCTAGAATATCGGGCCTCACTTTGCTGAATCTATTTCATTCCTACGTTTGTCTTTTCATCTTGCTAACAGTCATTATATGTGGGGGCTGCCTATTCCTTTGGGGTATTTCTCTGAGGTAAGTCAGGCTTGTATTTCTATCTTCAGGCTAGTCAGCTCCTCAGGCAGTGCCGAGTTGCATAGGTAGTTGATAGGCGCAATCCACTGCTGCTTCCAGTTGTGTGAGGATAGATCAGGTACTGCAGTCTACAGAGATTCCACGTCTCAGAGCTCGTCCTATTGTTTTTGGTTATTGCCAGATCTCTGTATGTGCGCTGATTACTGCACACTGTGTTGCCTGATTGCCAGCCATAACAGTACAAGGAGCCTTTCAATGATTTCCAATAGAGGGAAAAAAGAAATCCTGACATCATTTTTTTTTCTTAGCTCTGTCTTCAGTCTTTTTTTTCCCCTAGACATTAGAGTGCTTCAGGACACAGCTGTGGACATGGATATTCAGGCTCTGTGCTCCTCAATGGATAATCTCGTTGTAAATGTACAAAAGATTCAAGATACTATTGATCAGAAATCGATGCTAGAACCAAGAATTCCGATTCCTGATTTGTTTTTTGGTGACAGAACTAAGTTCCTGAGCTTCAGAAATAATTGTAAGCTATTTTTGGCCTTGAAACCTCATTCTTCTGGTAATCCTATTCAACAGGTTTTGATTATTATTTCTTTTTTGCGCGGCGACCCACAGGACTGGGCGTTTTCTCTTGCGCTAGGAGATTCTGCATTGAGTAATGTTGATGCATTTTTCCAGGCGCTGGGATTGCTTTACGATGAGCCTAATTCGGTGGATCAAGCTGAGAAAAATCTGCTGGCTTTATGCCAGGGTCAGGATGATGTAGAAGTATATTGTCAGAAATTTAGAAAATGGTCAGTACTCACTCTGTGGAATGAATCTGCACTAGCGGCTTTGTTCAGAAAGGGTCTCTCTGAAGCTCTTAAGGATGTAATGGTGGGATTTCCTATGCCTGCTGGTTTGAATGAGTCTATGTCCTTGGCCATTCAGATCGGTCGTCGCTTGCGCGAGCGTAAATCTGTGCACCATCTGGCGGTATTGTCTGAGAGTAAGCCTGAGCCTATGCAGTGCGACAGGACTATGACTAAAGTAGAACGGCACGAACACAGACGTCTGAACAGACTGTGTTTCTATTGTGGTGATTCTACTCATGCTATTTCTAATTGTCCTAAACGCACTAGGCGGTTCGATAGCTCTGCCGTTATTGGTACTGTACAGTCCAAATTCCTTTTGTCCATTACCTTAATGTGCTCTTTGTCATCATATTCTGTCATGGCGTTTGTGGATTCAGGCGCTGCCCTGAATCTGATGGATTTGGATTATGCTAAACGTTGTGGATTTTTCTTGGAGCCTTTGCGGTGTCCTATTCCGTTGAGAGGAATTGATGCTACACCTCTGGCCAAGAATAAGCCTCAGTACTGGGCCCAGCTGACCATGTGCATGGCTCCTGCACATCAGGAAGTTATTCGCTTTTTGGTACTGCATAATTTGCATGATGTGGTCGTGTTGGGGTTGCCATGGCTACAAACCCATAATCCAGTATTGGATTGGAACTCTATGTCGGTAACCAGCTGGGGTTGTCAGGGAGTACATGGTGATGTTCCATTTTTGTCTATTTCGTCATCCATTCCTTCTGACATCCCAGAGTTCTTGTCGGACTTTCAGGATGTATTTGAAGAGTCCAAGTCTGATGCCCTTCCTCCGCATAGGAATTGTGATTGTGCTATCGATTTGATTCCTGGTAGTAAATTCCCTAAGGGTCGTTTATTTAATTTGTCCGTACCTGAACACACCGCTATGCGCAGTTATGTGAAGGAGTCCCTGGAGAAGGGACATATTCGCCCATCGTCGTCACCATTGGGAGCAGGGTTCTTTTTTGTAGCCAAGAAGGATGGTTCGCTAAGACCGTGTATTGATTACCGCCTTCTTAATAAGATCACTGTTAAGTTTCAGTATCCCTTGCCATTGATTTCTGACTTGTTTGCTCGGATTAAGGGGGCTAGTTGGTTTACTAAGATTGATCTTCGTGGTGCGTATAATCTGGTGAGAATCAGGCAGGGAGATGAATGGAAAACGGCATTTAATACGCCCGAGGGTCATTTTGAGTATCTGGTGATGCCGTTCGGACTTGCCAATGCTCCATCTGTTTTTCAGTCTTTTATGCATGACATTTTCCGTGAGTATCTGGATAAATTCTTGATTGTTTACTTGGATGACATTTTGATCTTCTCAGATGATTGGGAGTCTCATGTGAAGCAAGTCAGAATGGTTTTCCAGGTACTGCGTGCTAATTCCTTGTTCGTGAAGGGATCAAAGTGTCTCTTCGGTGTGCAGAAAGTTTCATTTTTGGGGTTCATCTTTTCCCCTTCTACTATCGAGATGGATCCGGTTAAGGTTCAGGCCATCCAGGATTGGACTCAGCCGACATCTCTAAAAAGTTTGCAGAAATTCCTGGGCTTTGCTAATTTTTATCGTCGCTTCATCTGTAATTTTTCTAGCATTGCCAGACCATTGACCGATTTGACCAAGAAGGGTGCTGATTTGGTTAATTGGTCTTCTGCTGCCGTGGAAGCTTTTCAGGAGTTGAAGCGTCGTTTTTGCTGTGCCCCTGTGTTGTGTCAACCTGATGTTTCTCTTCCGTTCCAGGTCGAGGTTGATGCTTCTGAGATTGGTGCAGGGGCGGTTTTGTCACAGAGAGGTTCTGGTTGCTCAGTGTTCAAACCATGTGCTTTCTTTTCCAGGAAATTTTCTGCTGCTGAGCGTAATTATGATGTGGGCAACCGAGAGTTGCTGGCCATGAAGTGGGCATTCGAGGAGTGGCGTCATTGGCTTGAGGGTGCTAAGCATCGCGTGGTGGTTTTGACTGATCATAAGAACCTTACTTATCTTGAGTCTGCCAAGCGCTTGAATCCTAGACAGGCCCGTTGGTCGTTATTTTTTGCTCGTTTTGATTTTGTGATTTCATACCTTCCGGGCTCTAAAAATGTGAAGGCGGATGCTCTGTCTAGGAGTTTTGTGCCCGACTCTCCGGGGTTATCTGAGCCGGCGAGTATCCTCAAGGAAGGAGTCATTGTGTCTGCCATCTCCCCTGATTTACGGAGAGTGTTGCAGAAATTTCAGGCTAATAAACCTGATCGTTGTCCGGCCGAGAAACTGTTCGTCCCTGATAGGTGGACTAGTAAAGTTATCTCTGAACTTCATTGTTCGGTGCTGGCCGGTCATCCAGGAATCTTTGGTACCAGGGAGTTGGTTGCTAGATCCTTCTGGTGGCCATCTCTGTCACGGGATGTGCGTGCTTTTGTGCAGTCCTGTGGAATTTGTGCTAGGGCTAAGCCCTGCTGTTCACGTGCCAGTGGGTTGCTTTTGCCCTTGCCGGTCCCGAAGAGGCCTTGGACACATATTTCGATGGATTTCATTTCTGACCTTCCCGTTTCTCAAAAGATGTCTGTCATTTGGGTGGTCTGTGATCGCTTTTCTAAAATGGTCCATCTGGTGCCCTTGGTTAAATTGCCTTCCTCCTCTGATTTGGTGCCTTTGTTCTTCCAGCATGTGGTTCGTTTACATGGCATTCCTGAGAATATTGTTTCTGACAGAGGTTCCCAGTTTGTCTCGAGGTTCTGGCGAGCCTTTTGTGGTAGGATGGGCATTGACTTGTCTTTTTCCTCGGCCTTCCATCCTCAGACTAATGGCCAGACCGAACGAACCAATCAGACCTTGGAAACATATCTGAGATGTTTTGTTTCCGCTGACCAGGATGATTGGGTGTCATTTTTGCCGTTGGCTGAGTTCGCCCTTAATAATCGGGCCAGCTCGGCTACCTTGGTCTCTCCATTTTTCTGCAATTCTGGGTTCCATCCTCGTTTCTCTTCAGGACAGGTTGAGTCTTCGGACTGTCCTGGTGTGGATTATGTGGTGGACAGGTTGCAGCAGATCTGGACTCAGGTAGTGGACAATTTGACCTTGTCCCAGGAGAAGGCTCAGCTTTTCGCTAATCGCAGACGCCGTGTGGGACCCCGACTTCGTGTTGGGGATCTGGTTTGGTTATCTTCTCGTCATATACCTATGAAGGTTTCCTCTCCTAAATTTAAACCTCGTTTTATTGGTCCGTATAGGATTTCTGAGATTCTCAATCCGGTGTCTTTTCGTCTGACCCTCCCAGACTCCTTTTCCATACATAATGTATTCCATAGGTCGTTGTTGAGGAGATACGTGGCACCTATGGTTCCATCTGTGGAGCCTCCTGCCCCTGTTTTGGTGGAGGGGGAATTGGAGTATATTGTGGAGAAGATTTTGGATTCTCGTGTCTCTAGACGGAAACTCCAGTATCTGGTCAAATGGAAGGGTTATGCTCAGGAAGATAATTCCTGGGTTTTTGCCTCTGATGTCCATGCCCCAGATCTTGTTCGTGCCTTTCATGTGGCTCATCCTGGTCGGCCTGGGGGTTCTGGTGAGGGTTCGGTGACCCCTCCTCAAGGGGGGGGTACTGTTGTGAATTCTGTGGCTGAGTTCACTTCTGTGGTCACAAGTGGTATTGCAGTCTCTGGGCTTCCTCCCTCAGGTGTTTTGGTGAGCTCGTTGGCTGCCTTGCTATTTAGCTCCACCTGAGTCTGTCTTCCTTGCTCCTTGTCAATGTTCCAGTGTTGGATCTGAGCTACTGCATCTTTCCTTGGGCCTGCTGCTCTGCTAGATAAGTGCTTCTAGTTTGTTTTCTGTTTTTTCTGTCCAGCTTGTTATTATCTTTTGCTGGAAGCTCTGAGAAGCAAAGGGGTGCACCGCCGTGCTGTTAGTTCGGCACGGTGGGTCTTTTTGCCCCTTTGCGTGGTTTTCGTTTTAGGGTTTTTTGTAGACTGCATAGTTCTCTTTGCTATCCTCGCTCTGTCTAGAATATCGGGCCTCACTTTGCTGAATCTATTTCATTCCTACGTTTGTCTTTTCATCTTGCTAACAGTCATTATATGTGGGGGCTGCCTATTCCTTTGGGGTATTTCTCTGAGGTAAGTCAGGCTTGTATTTCTATCTTCAGGCTAGTCAGCTCCTCAGGCAGTGCCGAGTTGCATAGGTAGTTGATAGGCGCAATCCACTGCTGCTTCCAGTTGTGTGAGGATAGATCAGGTACTGCAGTCTACAGAGATTCCACGTCTCAGAGCTCGTCCTATTGTTTTTGGTTATTGCCAGATCTCTGTATGTGCGCTGATTACTGCACGCTGTGTTGCCTGATTGCCAGCCATAACACAGATCCCATATTATATACAAATATAATCGGCTAAAAAACCCTAAAAAAATCATATAAAATGCAAGTCTAGCAATCAGTCTGTCAGGACTGCATAAAGTCCATAAGTAATGTGCAAAAGGGTATAAAAACCAATGTATTAGTGATCCGTGACTCCCAAGGACACCAGCTCCAATGTACGTTTCGCCACAGTGGCTTTTTCAAGGAGATTCTTGATTTGCAGACCCAGTGTTTCAGGGTGCTCCCCCTCATCAGTGCAAGGCGTGAGATCTGGTTTGGCTGGGTGAGAGATGTCTAACTGGGATGCAAGGGGTAATGTTTCCAGGTCAGACTCACTCAGTCAAACCACATCTCACACTTTGCACTTGTGGTCACATGAGTGCACGCGATTTAAGGATTCCCAAGCTTGCAATCACAGAAAGTGACTGCAGACTTGTAGCCTAAGACCAGGCAACCCCTTTATCTCCTTCACGACACAGCCCTTTTTCGTTTTTGCTTTTTGGTTTTTCGCTCCCCTTCTTCCCAGAACTGTAACGTTTTTATTTTTCCGCCAATATGGTCATGTGAGGGCTTGTTTTTTGCGTGACTAGTTATACTTTTAAAAGTCACCATTGGTTTTACTCGAAAATGGGAAACAAATTCCAAGTACGTTGAAATTGCAAAAAAAGTGCAATTCCACAACTGTTTCTTTGATTTTTTTTTACCCTGCATACCAAATGCTAAACTGACCAGCCATTATGATTCTCCAGGTCATTACCAGTTTGTAGACACCAAATATTTTGAGGTTGTTTTTTATTTAAATGGTGAAAAAAAGTCCAAATTTGTAAAAAATAAATAAATTAAAAAAATTGCGTAATTGTCTCCATTTTTCATGATCTGTGGCTGGGTGAGGGCTTATTTAATGCGTGCCGAGCTAATGTTTTTAATTATACTATTTTGGTGTGGATATGATCCTTTGATCAAATGTTATTGCATTTTAATGCAATGTTGTGGGGACCAAAAAAAAACATAATTCAGGCCTTTTGACTCTTTTTTCGCTACACCAGTTTCCGATGGGATTATTTTTATAGCTTGATAGATCAGGCGATTCTAAATGTGGCAATACTAAATATGTGTATTTTTTCCTTTTTTTTATTGTTTTATTTTAAAGGGGCGAATGGGGGGTGATTTGAACTTTTGATTTCTTATAATATTTTTAAAAACTTTTCTTTTTACTTTTTGTATGCTTTAATAGTCTCCATAGAAGACTAGAAGGTGCAGTTGTCTGATTGCCTCTGCTACACACAGATGATGATCAGATCGCCTTTGTGTAGCAGAAATGCTCACTTGCTACTAGCGCTGAATGCTGGGTGGCGCTCATAGCAATCTGGCAATGACAACCACAGGGATCTCCTGCAGAATCTGGGTTATCATGCCAACCCATCGGCGACACGCAGTAATGGGATACAGGCGCCAATGTGCTGCGCTTCCGGCACTATCACATTAAACGCCAGAGATTGACTCCGGCATTTAGCAGGTTAACAGTGACGGGTGGATCACGATTCCACCCGCAGCTGTTAGGGGCACATGTCACCTGACATGTGCCGGGAAAGATGTGGCTTCAGCGCTTTGATGACCATATCAAAGAGAGGGGCACGACATGCGCAGTATATGTATGGCGCATGTTGTGAAGGGGTTAAGGGCGAGGCCATTTTTTCACATTTGTTTTTTCCTTCCAGTCTTCTAAGTGCCATAATGTTTTCTTTATTTTGCCATCAACATAGTTGTACGAGGGCTTGTTTTTGTAGGAAAAGTTACATTTTTAAATATTACCATTTAATTTACCATGAAATACATTGAAAAATTAGAAAAATATTGTTTGTGGGAGTGAATAGAGAAAAAAAGCAATTCATTTATTGATTTTTTTTTTGAGTATGGTAATATTTTTACTGCATTCTCTGATTTTATGACATAATAACTTTGTTCTGTGGGTCACTAAGATTACAGTAATGACAAAATTTATTTAGCTTTTTAAACATTTAATACATTGATTTTAGTGAAAAACTTAAGGTACCTTCACACATAACGATATTGTTAACGATATCGTTGCTATTTGTGACGTAGCAACGATATCGTTAATGAAATCGTTATGTGTGACAGCGACCAACGATCAGGCCCCTGCTGGGAGATCGTTGGTCGCTGAATAAAGTCCAGAACTTTATTTCGTCGCTGGACTCCCTGGAGACATCGCTGGATCGGCGTGTGTGACACCGATCCAGCGATGTCTTCACTGGTAACCAGGGTAAACATCGGGTAACTAAGCGCAGGGCCGCGCTTAGTAACCCGATGTTTACCCTGGTTACCATCCTAAAAGTAAAAAAAAACAAACAGTACATACTTACCTACAGCTGTCTGTCCTCCAGCGCTGCGCTCTGCTTCTCTGCTCTCCTCCTGTACTGGCTGTGAGCCGGAAAGCAGAGCGGTGACGTCACCGCTCTGCTTTCCGGCTCCCAGACAGTACAGGAGGAGAGCAGAGAAGCAGAGCGCAGCGCTGGAGGACAGACGGCTGTAGGTAAGTATGTACTGTTTGTTTTTTTTTTACTTTTAGCATGGTAACCAGGGTAAACATCGGGTTACTAAGCGCGGTCCTGCGCTTAGTAACCCGATGTTTACCCTGGTTACCGGCATCGTTGGTCGCTGGAGAGCGGTCTGTGTGACAGCTCTCCAGCGACCAAACAGCGACGCTGCAGCGATTCGGATCGTTGTCGGTATCGCTGCAGCGTCGCTAAATGTGAAGGGGCCTTTAGACTCCTGGCTTCCTTATCTTTTAGTCAATGGGACTTGTTTATTTGTTTTTTGAGGGAGTGAGCTGCAGATTTTATTGGTATGTTTTTTGAAGGTTCAAAATGTCCAAAAGCAGAGATTCTGTCTCTTTTCTTTTTTTAATTGCGTACACTATGAGAAATAAATAATGTGATTTTTAGACAATAAATAGAGTTTAGACATTTATGAAAAAAGGCAAAACCAATTTTAATTAGCTTGTATTCTTTTGGATAAAAGAAATGGAAAAAAGAAAGGTTGATTTGAACTGCATTTTTTTAATTAATTGAAATTTAAGGGATAACAAAAAATGAATTTTATTTTTTTTTTAGAATTTTGTGTGGCAAGGAAAGTTATATAACTTTGCAAATCACTTTACTAGCATATATGTCTTCATTCCTGTAGAACAATTGCATGTAAGTGGCATCAAAATTCCTGTTTTTCCCCTGTCTTTTTGCCTGCCTTCAGCTGTAGTGATATCAGCATGTGCTCATTAGGAGTACAGATGATGGTAGTTAAAGGGTCAGCTCAGCACCTGCATCTCACTAATGCTGGCGATAAGCCGCTGCAGGAGATTGTTTCGATAAGCACAACACTAGGAGGAAACTGGTGCTGACTCATCACTGCCATCATCTGAACTCCAAGTGAGTGTATTCTGATATCATGCAACTGAAGGCAAAAAATAGACAGTGGAAAAGCAAAGGTTTGGCAGCCACCTACTTACCATTTTTTACAGGTATGAAGGCAAATCCCTTAATAAATAACAAAAGACTGACCGTCACTTCTAAACAGAAACCAGGTGTGTACAGATGTGACATAAGAGTAGTCATCTCCATATATAACCAACAAATAAAGTAGCGCTATAGCATGAAAAAAAAAGAAATATATGAATAAATAAATTGGCCAATTCATGTGGAAACCTATCTAATCTGAATCCTCTCTGCATTTATTTGGGTAGATAGGATCTTAGGAGAGAATTCACATTAGATAGGTTCCCAGGAAGGAGAATCGCCTTATCATGGCTGCTGGGTACACGTGAATTGGCCAATCTATGCGCTAAGTATTCTCAAGTTTTCTGAAAGCAGTAATGCAATTCCAATTTAATATATTTCATGTTTGCATGCTATAGCGCTACAGAGTGCTGCTTTATTTGTAAGTGATATATGGAGATGGCTATTCTTAGCTTGCACCTGTACACACCTGGTTTCTGTTTGGAAGTGACGGTCAGTCTTTTGTTTTTTATATACATGGGCTCTCTGACTGAGCACTCCACCCATCAGCCTCTGGCGGTTTTAATCATAGCAGGATCCTATTTACCCACATAAATGCAGGCTTCATCCTAGGAGAGGATTCACATTAGTTTCTCAAAAACAAGAATCGCCTTATCGCGGCTGCTGGGTACACATGAGTTGGCCAGTTTATGATGGCTGCAATGTATTAAGAGGATAAAAACTTTAATGTGAGTGTTTCTTTAACGGGAGTCCATAAGTACATTCTTCATTGCTCAAGTAGATATGTTTTAATCTGCAGAGGGAGAAGTACCTATGAGCAGCTCCCTTTTTAGGCTGTTCCAAGCCAGGGTCAGCTCAAATAAAAGGTCATTCCCTATTTGCTATATTGAAAGACCAGTCAAAGAAGCCAAACCACAGAGGCAGAAGATGAAGGAAAGCCGTCCTGCAGACTTTCCTCCACGTGGTCACCTCATTCTAAAATTACGTCTTCTCTGAATTTTCTGCAGCTCCCTAAAACATAGCTCCCTGTAATGAAGAACCCGTTGAGATGTCATGTTATCCGCGGTCTGAGTACCATGAAATTCAAAAACATGTTTTAGTGCTAGTCATGTATTCGCCGGTGCCTACCACGTGAAAACGTTAAAAACAGGATTCAGACATGCCCCCTGACTGATCCATTCACTTCAATATGGTAAATGGAGTCCAAAATCTGGCCATATTTTAAGAGTAACATAATAGCATAGTCTCTATGGCTCTACATCTGGCTAAAAAGATGGACATTATCAGAAAGGAGGTCAAATGGAGTCCAGTATTTCATATCTGCACTCCATTTGTCTTCTTGAAGTCAGACAAAAGCCCCAAAGTAATTATGAATGGTGATCAAGATGTCCGAATCCCACCAGTTACTGCTGACTGTTGTGAATTCCGAATCTAGTGGCACTTTTGTGAGTTCTGCTCTTGGGCTCCCTCTTGTGGTTTCAAGTGGTATGGCTGCTCCTTGGAGTTAGCTGTCATCAGCTGCCTCCACTTATCGTCTCTTCTGCTCGGCTATTTAGGCCTGGCTCTTTCCTTCAGCCAGTGCCACTTGTAAATGGTTCCTGGTTGGATTCACATTTCTTTGGATTTCCCTGTTATCCTTAGCTCTTAGGCGGTGACGAGGTGCATAGGGAGAGTTAGGAGCATCCCACGGCTACTTCTAGTGTTGTGTTGAGCTTAGGGACTGCGGTCAGTACAGTTACCACTTCCTTCAGAGCTCGTTCCATGTTGCTCCTAGACCACCGTATCATAACAGCTGACAGACTTTCATCTTCTGGAATTAAAGGGAACATGTCACCCCCCAGGGCCTATTAAGGTAACAGAGCCACCTTCAGCAGCACTAAGGCTGCATTCTGTGAAGGTGGCTCTTATGTTTAGTATCCCTAGGAATGCTGAAATAATCACTTTTATATATTTCGCGTAGCATCAATTCCTCTCAATGGAATAGGATACTGCAAGGGATCCAAGAAAAACCCACAGCGCCTAGCAAACTCCAAGTCCATCAAATTCAGGGCAGCGCCTGAATCCACAAATGCCATGACAGAATAGGATGACAAAGAGCAGATCAAAGTAACGGACAAAAGAAATTTCGACTGTACCGTACCAATGGTGGCAGACCTAGCGAACCGCTTAGTGTGCTTAGGACAATCGGAAATAGCATGAGTGGAATCACCACAGTAAAAACACAGCCCATTCCGACGTCTGTGTTCTTGCCGTTCAGCTCTGGTCAAAGTCCTATCACATTGCATAGGTTCAGGTTTATACTCAGATAATACCACCAAATGGTGCACAGTTTTACGCTCACGTAAGCGTCGATCGATCTGAATGGCCAAAGACATAGACTCATTCAGACCAGCAGGCATAGGAAATCCCACCATGACATCCTTAAGGGCTTCAGAGAGACCCTTTCTGGAAATTGCTGCCAGCGCACATTCATTCCATTGAGTGAGCACAGACCACTTCCTAAACTTCTGACAATATATCTCTACCTCATCCTGACCCTGACACAGAGAAAGCAAATTTTTCTCTGCCTGATCCACTGAATTAGGTTCATCATAAAGCAATCCGAGCGCCAGAAAAAACGCATCAATATTACATAATGCAGGATCTCCTGGCGCAAGGGAAAATGCCCAGTCTTGAGGGTCCCCACGTAATAAAGAAATAATGATCTTAACTTGTTGAACTGGGTCACCAGAGGAGCGGGGTTTCAAAGCCAGAAACAGTTTGCAATTATTTTTAAAATTCAGAAACTTAGCTCTATCTCCAGAAAACAAATCAGGAATAGGAATTCTAGGTTCTAACATAGATTTCTGAACCATAATGTCTTGAATTTTTTGTACTCTTGCAGTGAGATTATCCACACAAGAAGACAGACCTTTAATGTCCATCACTACACCTGTGTCCTGAACCACCCAAATGTCTAGGGGAAAAGAAAGGCAAAACACAGTGCAGAGAAAAAAAAATGGTCTCAGAACTTCTCTTTTCCCTCTATTGAGAAGCATTAGTACTTTGGGCCTCCAGTACTGTTATGAACTGGTGATTCAGAAACACAATGGACCTGGTGGTTAAGAGCACACAAAGTGACCTGATAGTTACTAATAACATAGGATGAGCTCTGAGACGTGGGAACTCTGCTGACCGCAATCCCTAATCCTATCACACCACACTAGAGGTAGCCGTGGAGCGCTCCTGACCAGACCTAGGCGCCTCGGGCACAGCCTGAGAAACTAGCTTGCCCTGAAGATAGAAAAATAAGCCTACCTTGCCTCAGAGAAATTCCCCAAAGGAAAAGGCAGCCCCCCACATATAATGACTGTGAGTAAAGATGAAAATACAAACACAGAGATGAAATAGATTTTAGCAAAGTGAGGCCCGACTTACTGAATAGACCGAGGATAGGAAAGATAGCTTTGCGGTCAGCACAAAAACCTACAAACAACCACGCAGAGGGCGCAAAAAGACCCTCCGCACCGACTAACGGTACGGAGGTGCTCCCTTTGCGTCCCAGAGCTTCCAGCAAGCAAGAAAAACCAACATAGCAAGCTGGACAGAAAAAATAGCAAACAAAAGTAACACAAGCAGAACTTAGCTTATGCAGTGAAGACAGGCCACAAGAACGATCCAGGAGAGAGCAAGACCAATACTGGAACATTGACTGGAGGCCAGGAACAAAGAACTAGGTGGAGTTAAATAGAGCAGCACCTAACGACTTAACCTCGTCACCTGAGGAAGGAAACTCAGAAGCCGCAGCCCCACTCACATCCACCAAAGGAAGCTCATAGACAGAACCAGCCGCAGTACCACTCATGACCATAGGAGGGGGCTTGACCACAGAATTCACAACAGGGGAGCTCATCCTCAGGGACCACAGACCCCCCGCACGCGGGTCCTCCTGTGAATATTTGTTTATGTATATGTACCACCTGGAGAACTGTCAACCAGGAATTATGTTCTAACAACACAGATTGTGCTATGCCATTTTTATGGACTTGACTCACCTTGAGTCACCCTTATTAACATTAGGACTACCTCTTGTTGCCTCCCTGCGTGGAGTATATTTTGTAAAAAAAAAAATAAAGGTTTACACAATACTTGGTCGGGGATGACCAAATTAAAGGGAAGGGGGAATGTAGGTGGTATGATATATTACGTATATACCTTTGCCTTTCCCTTCCGTCCCAGTGCCGTATATTATCAGTGTTTGTTCTGTATATTTGTTACTGTATGTTGGTACTGCAACACGATTTAGTGTATTACCACTCTTATACAATGGTACTGCTACACTGTTAGGTCTATTACCATGTCTTGTAAAAAAAAAAAAAAAAAAAAAAAAATATATATATATATATATATTTATATATATATATACAGTTAGGGCCAGAAATATTTGGACAGTGACACAAGTTTTGTTATTTTAGCTGTTTACAAAAACATGTTCAGAAATACAATTATATATATAATATGGGCTGAAAGTGCACACTCCCAGCTGCAATATGATAGTTTCCACATCCAAATCGGAGAAAGGGTTTAGGAATCATAGCTCTGTAATGCATAGCGTCCTCTTTTTCAAGGGACCAAAAGTAATTGGACAATGGACTCTAAGGGCTGCAATTAACTCTGAAGGCGTCTCCCTCGTTAACCTGTAATCAATGAAGTAGTTAAAAGGTCAGGGGTGGATTCCAGGTGTGTGGTTTTGCATTTGGAAGCTGTTGCTGTGAGCAGACAACATGCGGTCAAAGGAACTCTCAATTGAGGTGAGGCAGAACATCCTGAGGCTGAAAAAAAAGAAAAAATCCATCAGAGAGATAGCAGACATGCTTGGAGTAGCAAAATCAACAGTTGGGTACATTCTGAGAAAAAAGGAATTGACTGGTGAGCTTGGGAACTCAAAAAGGTCTGGGCGTCCACGGATGGCAACAGTGGTGGATGATCGCCGCATACTTAATTTGGTGAAGAAGAACCCGTTCACAACATCAACTGAAGTCCAGAACACTCTCAGTGAAGTAGGTGTATCTGTCTCTAAGTCAACAGTAAAGAGAAGACTCCATGACAGTAAATACAAAGGGTTCACATCTAGATGCAAACCATTCATCAATAAAAAAATAGACAGGCCAGAGTTAAATTTGCAGAAAAACACCTCAAGAAGCCAGCTCAGTTCTGGAAAAGTATTCTATGGACAGATGAGACAAAGATCAACCTGTACCAGAATGATGGGAAGAAAAAAGTTTGGAGAAGAAAGGGAACGGCACATGATCCAAGGCACACCACATCCTCTGTAAAACATGGTGGAGGCAACGTGATGGCATGGGCATGCATGGCTTTCAATGGCACTGGGTCACTTGTGTTTATTGATGACATAAGAGCAGACAAGAGTAGCCGGATGAATTCTGAAGTGTACCGGGATATACTTTCAGCCCAGATTCAGCCAAATGCTGCAAAGTTGATTGGACGGCGCTTCATAGTACAGATGGACAATGACCCCAAGCATACAGCCAAAGCTACCCAGGAGTTCATGAGTGCCAAAAAGTGGAACATTCTGCAATGGCCAAGTCAATCTCCAGATCTAAACCCAATTGAGCATGCATTTCACTTGCTCAAATCCAGACTTAAGACGGAAAGACCCACAAACAAGCAAGACCTGAAGGCTGCGGCTGTAAAGGCCTGGCAAAGCATTAAGAAGGAGGAAACCCAGCGTTTGGTGATGTCCATGGGTTCCAGACTTAAGGCAGTGATTGCCTCCAAAGGATTTGCAACAAAATATTGAAAATAAAAATATTTTGTTTGGGTTATGTTTATTTGTCCAATTACTTTTGACCTCCTAAAATGTGGAGTGTTTGTAAAGAAATGTGTACAATTCCTACATTTTCTATCAGATATTTTTGTTCAACCCTTCAAATTAAACGTTACAATCTGCACTTGAATTCTGTTGTAGAGGTTTCATTTCAAATCCAATGTGGTGGCATGCAGAGCCCAAATCGCGAAAATTGTGTCACTGTCCAAATATTTCTGGCCCTAACTGTATATATATATATATATGTTATACTGTTGTATTGTTGCTATGTATATTATAGGGAAAGTGTAGTCCAATTATGACAAACTAGATGGGGGCACTATAGTATTCGTAGTGTATTCAAGAACATAGTGTAGGCAGATGGTTAATTGTAGGAGGGGCTGCTGTGTGTTAAAGGAAACCTGTTCCCCCCACCTCCCCAGGCGTTTAACTAAAAGAGCCACCTTGTGCAGTACTAATGCTGCCAAGGTGGCGCTTTTAGTTCTGGTCCCTGGCACTGCTGAAATGATCGTTGTTGAAAATTGTCCCTCATACCTCGAAATCGCCACGGAGGCAGGTCTTTCCCCCTAATCCAGACGCACCACAGCCGTCACTCATGGCCTCTGCGAACACCGGGCACCGCCTCCCCTTCTTTAATTAGCGTTCCCGGCGCCTGCGCTGTTATTTTTTTTCGGACATGCGCAGTTGTGCTGCCCTTCGAACTTACAGCACAGGCGCCGGGGACGCTACTGACTTCCACAGCAGATGAGATCACTAGTTGCAGATGAGTGGCCTTGGAAGCCATAGGCCTACTGAATTGCCACTATGGCTGGCATTTAGGTAGTCCTATGACCTATAAAGATCAGCCACAGGTAGGGCTTCATATGAGACCATAATTTCCACTATACTCTAGTTTTGTAGTACACAGAATAAGCAATCAAATGATTACTGTCCAAGTTGCCTAAAAAAATAAAATTGTAAAAAAAATCTATATATATATAAAGATATAATAAAATATATAATCGTAATCGTACTGACCTGAAGAATCATGTTACCAGGTCATTTTTAGCATACAGTGAGCGCATAAAAACAAAAGCAAGCCCTCACACAGCTTGACAAAAAATAATAACGTTATGGGTCTCAGAAAACAACAAAAGCCAATATTTTTATCTTTTTACAAAGTTCACATTTTAAGCCACTAAAATAATTTAGAAAAACTATACAAGTTTGAAATCATCGTAATCGTACTGACCTGAAGAATCATGTTAGCAGGTCATTTTTAGCATACAATGATTGCATAAAAACAAAGACCTTTGGAATTTTTCTCCATTTATCTGTATTTGTTAAAATGAATGGTATACGGTAATTCAAAACAACAATTCAACCTACAAACAACAAGCACTCATACAGCTATGCTGACGGGAAAAAATAATTTAAAGGAAAAAAGGGAGAAAAAGCGAAAGAGTAAAAATGAAAAATTGCTGGGTCATTAAGGGTTCAACAACCTTAAAGAAGATCCACCGTTGAAGGAACTAATAACTATGGCCATTGTCATGTAAGGAGGTCTAGACTCCAACTGCAGTATGGTAATGCATGCAACCGGAACCCTTGGAAGAAGTCACAAAAGTTAACATCTTTAGTCAGTGTAGGCTACTATGAAGCTTCAGGTACCCTGCGAAAAGAAGAATTGGGAAATATAAACTACTCCATTCAAAAATGAAATCTTGTCTCAGCCGCGTAATTCATCCTCGCTGTAATGAATTGTCTCGGCAGTAATACACAACGTGTATAAAGAAAGACACAAAGGGGCAACAGCGGGGCCATAGAAAAGAGCAAACGGCAGGAGGGAACTCTAAAAATATCCACAATTTAATAGCCAGAAAATAAATGCTTTGATGGGCAGCATTTAATTGCTGTTGATTCCTCAGAGGAGTCTCAATTTGGTACATACCCTTCACATCACTTTTATTTTTATTCTACGGTATCAGTCTTCTATTAAGGCTTGGAACCCGTCTACCTTTAACAACGTTAAATTGATTTACGGATAATCTTTCACAGAAACAGACGTCTTTAAATGAAGGCATTTATCAAATACCCTAATAACGCTAAGCTAGTGGGTACCATGGCGCCCAATCAATGCCATAAGAAAACGCACTGCAGCTCTGCCCAGTACCAGACAAAGCAGTGTGTGCAGACACAGCACTGTGCGAGGATGTAAATGTAATGAGCAACACGGGGACAAATGGCTACACATAAGGGCGCATTCAGAGATGGCCATGCAAATTGGTCTGAGATCGGACTGCAATGCATGGACTGACAGCGGGTCTCCTGACCTGAGCATGACAGCTTCATATATTTCTATGAAGCTGTCACACTTGAGTTAGAAGACCTGCCGGCCAGTCCATGCATTGTGGTCCAATCTTAGTTCGATTTATATAGTCATCTGACCGCACCCTGTGATGTCTGCCTGAGGCCACAGGCTCAAAAGGCTGCCTCACACAGACTTTGCACAAGTCACTCTGTCTGGCAGACTCCAGAGAAATCCCAATACCCTTCAACCCCTGTACAGGGGTCTGATTTTACAATAGAATACAGTGGAATGCTACCTTTGAAGGGCTGCTGTTCAGAGGTAGGAATGATGGCCAAGCAGATCACGTCACGACAAAATCAGGATCTGTAAGAGTAGTCAGAAACAAGCCAAAATCAAAACAGGAATACACAAAATTAATCAGGAGCAGGAGACGCACACCTAGCCAGGGAAACACTAAGCTATATCTGGCAACTTCCAGCAGCAAGCAGAAAGCCTAAGCAGGGTGTAGTGGTCTCCAATTGGCTGGAGCTGGGAACTGATAACTTCAGCTGGTTCCACAAACACCCATGCTGCCCAACTGATGACACTACAGGTCCCAGACACTCTTCCCTTAGTGGCTGGACAAAACCCACTGTCCAAAGCTTCTGGTTCTGACTTTTCTATCACCAGTGCCACACACAGAGTGAATTCATATAGCACTTGTACCATACTCTATGGTGCTGTTAACATGTCTTATTTTCTCCTCGGCCCAAATGGTCCGCGGAAAATATCGGAGACATCCAATTTTGATCTGATTGTCGGATCAAAATCGGCAATGCAAGTCTTTGGGCCCATGAAAAAATGAGTCCGATTTTCATGGATAGTAAGAATGGAGAAGATGAAGAATTTTTTTTTCTCTTCACATGTGAAATAACTGATTGAGGACAATTAGACCACACTCATGAAACTCTCATCAAAATCAGATCAAAATAATCAGTTAGTTTCTCTCACTTGAGGAAAATACTGATGTCTCAATGAGCCCTAATTGCATGATGCAGGGATTGAGCAGTTCAAAGCATGCATTTCTATTATGGACACACCAACCCAATAAAAAAAAACATTCCCATTGAAACCATAAGGCTGGAGCATTGAAATTCCAATGGCCCTATCGTTCTGTCCCCTCACATGATTCCTCGAGTGGGAGTCGAGAGAGTCCCATGAACATGGTTGACCTGTCTAAGACAAGTTCAGCTGACTTTCATCTATTAAGAAGGTACATGGAAATACACAAAGAAGACTAGACCTATATACTATATATATAGTAATTTTTTTACATTTTAAAGATTACAAAAAGGAAATAGACCGATGAAAAAGTTTGTGCACCCTTGGAGATTTGTGTGCTCAGATAACTTTGACCAAGGTTTCAGACCTTGATTAGCCTGTTAGGGTTATGGCTTGTTCACTATCATCATTAGGAAAGGCAAAGTGATGCAATTTTCCCAGCTTTATAAAAACCCAGCCACCTCTAACCTTGTGCCGAAAAAAAGCAGCCATGACTTCTTCTAAGCAGCTGCCTAGCACTCTGAAAATGAAAATGGTGAAGGCCCACAAAGCAGGAGAAGGTTATATGAAGATAGCAAAGCATTTTCAAGTTGCCCTTCTAAGATCCTGA
This sequence comes from Ranitomeya imitator, assembly GCF_032444005.1. NCBI lineage: Eukaryota > Metazoa > Chordata > Amphibia > Anura > Dendrobatidae > Ranitomeya > Ranitomeya imitator. The sequence goes on from NC_091284.1 coordinate 724,105,495, forward strand.
GATCTTGGTCCCAAGATCTCCATCTGCGCATGCCCTCTCCGGCAGCCATTTTCCCGGAGTACACCACATAGGAAACGATGGAAATGCAGGGGCTCTGGCCTTTCAAAAAATGTCGGAAGAGCCCCCACAGCACCAGAGACACCCGCGCAGCACCGGAGACACTCCCGCAGCACCGGAGACACCTGCGCAGCACCAGAAACACCCCCGCAGCACCAGAAACACCCCCGCAGCACCGGAGACACCCGCACAGTACCAGACACCCGCAGCGGCTCGCTGCACATCGGAACACTCCCTCATTCCAGCCTGCAGCCTGCAGCAACGCTCCACTCTTTCCTTCTCCAGCAGCGACCCTGGGACCCTGTTTCACCGCAGGCACCATCCCCGGTAAGCAATAAGACGCAAGGATTATAAGAAACAACACCTTTTTATTAAAAACACGTTTTTTCCTATTTTTCTCTTCAAAATTTGGGGTGCGTTTTATAATCCGGAGCGTCTTATAATCCGCAAAATACGGTAATCTTCAACTTGCTTAACTGTTCACAATAACAGTAATTTTGTCCAAGGGTGCCCAAACGTTTACAAGCCACTGTATAACAAATTTGGGAGAATGCCAAAAATTCTGCGTGCAGATAATGGAACTGAATATACAAGTAATGGGACACAAAGCATTTTAAGGAAAAGTGGAATCACGTTTCCGATCACTGTACCATACATACAACCCTGAATAAAATGGTGTATCTGAAAGAGAGAATTTCTCACAGTGATCTGCAGTCAACTCACTGACTTTTTCTCACGGTGCTGAGGTCACCGTAGTCAACCCTGCTGGGAACGCAGCCTCAGCGACATGCAATAACCTCAATGATGTCACCACTGGTCACTACTGATGCTGTGCTCGCAGCAGCTCATTCTGTATTTGTAAGCTTGCCCACTGACAAAGACATGAACAGTCTATAATTTTAAGGGTAGGTACTGTTTTGGGCGCTGTATTGGGCGCTGTATTAGGCACTGGATTGGGCGCTTTATTAGGCACTGTATTAGGCACTGGATTAGGCGCTGTATTAGGCACTGGATTGGGCATTGTATTAGGCGCGGTAATAGGCACTGTATTAGGCACTGTATTAGGCACTGTATTAGGCGCGGTAATAGGCACTGTATTAGGCACTGTATTAGGCGCTGTATTGGGCACTGTATTGGGCGCTGTATTGGGCGCTGTATTAGGCACTGTATTGGGCGCTGTATTAGGCACTGTATTGGACGCTGTATTAGGCCCTGTATTAGGCGCTGTATTAGGCACTGTATTTGGCAGCTAATTACAGGAGCGCTTGAGTCATAACACTGTGGATGGTTTCTCCACTCCCCCTCCCCTCAGAAAATGCATCATACAGCAGCACTATATAGCCAAAGTCATAACAGAAGCATTAGTGTAAACGCGATCATTTACCGATCTTTAAGTGACTTTTGCCGACTTTGAGTAAAAATGCTTGAGAAAGAGAACACGAATCCGAATGTGCTACGTTCGTGCCGAAGTTCAGATTGGCGAAAGTTTTGCAAATATATTTGCTTATCTTTAATCAATATCACCTAACATCACAGCGGCACCGAAGAGACGCAGCTCCGGCCGTCACAGTGGGGTGGTGGCATTATATGTCTGACCGAATATTACAGAGCCATCTTCAAGTTGATTATTTTTAATGGCCCTTGAAGGATGGTAGAAATGTCCAAATGGCTCCTGGCAGAGAAAAGGTTCCTCACCCCCAATCAACGATAGATATATATGTTCCTTATTACTATGATTTTACACATGGCGCTGTATTAGGCACTGTATTAGGCACTGTATTAGGTGCTGTATTGGGCGCTGTATTAGGCGCAGTATTAGGCATTGTATTGGGCGCTGTATTAGGCACTGTATTGGGCGCTGTATTAGACGCTGTATTCGGCATCGTATTAGGCACTGGATTGGGCGCTGTATTGGGCGATGTATTAGGCGCGGTATTAGGCACTGTATTGGGCGCTGTATTAGGCGCTGTATTAGGCACTGTATTAGGGGCTGTACTGGGCACTGTATTAGGCACTGTATTAGGCACTGTATTAGGCACTGTATTGGGCACTGTATTAGGCACTGTATTAGGCACTGTATTGGGCGCGGTATTAGGCGCTGTATTAGGCGCTGTATTAGGCACTGTATTAGGCACTGTATTAGGCAATGTATGGGTCGCTGTATTAGGCACTGTATTGGGCGCTGTATTAGGCACTTTATTGGGCGCTGTATTAGGCGCGGTATTAGGCGCTGTATTAGGCACTGTATTAGGCACTGTATTAGGCACTGGATTGGGCGCTGTATTGGGCGCTGTATTAGGCACTGTATTAGGCAATGTATGGGTCGCTGTATTAGGCACTGTATTGGGCGCTGTATTAGGCAATGTATTGGGCGCTGTATTAGGCACTTTATTGGGCGCTGTATTAGGCGCGGTATTAGGCGGTGTATTAGGCACTGTATTAGGCACTGTATTAGGCGCTGTATTAGGCGCGGTATTAGGCGCTGTATTAGGCACTGTATTAGGCACTGGATTGGGCGCTGTATTGGGCACTGTATTGGGCGCTGTATTGGGCGCGGTATTAGGCGTGGTATTAGGCACTGTTTTGGCCTCTGTATTAGGCACTGGATTGGGCGATATATTAGGCACTGGATTGGGCACTGTATTAGGCGCGGTAATAGGCACTGTATTAGGCACTGTATTGAGCGCTGTATTAGGCACTGTATTGGGCGCTATATTGGGCGCTGTATTAGGCGCTGTATTAGGCACTGTATTAGGCGCTGTATTAGGCACTGGATTGGGCACTGTATTAGGCGCGGTAATAGGCACTGTATTAGGCACTGTATTGGGCGCTGTATTAGGCACTGTATTGGGCGCTGTATTAGGCACTGTATTGGGCGATGTATTGGGCATTGTATTAGGCGCTGTATTAGGCACTGTATTGGACGCTGTATTAGGCGCGGTATTAGGCCCTGTATTAGGCGCTGTATTAGGCACTGTATTTGGCAGCTAATTACAGGAGCGCTTGAGTCATAACACTGTGGATGGTTTCTCCACTCCCCCTCCCCTCAGAAAACACATCATACAGCAGCACTATATAGCCAAAGTCATAACAGAAGCATTAGTGTAAACGCGATCATTTACCGATCTTTAAGTGACTTTTGCCGACTTTGAGTAAAAATGCTTGAGAAAGAGAACACAAATCCGAATGTGCTACGTTCGTGCCGAAGTTCAGATTGGCGAAAGTTTTGCAAATATATTTGCTTATCTTTAATCAATATCACCTAACATCACAGCGGCACCGAAGAGACGCAGCTCCGGCCGTCACAGTGGGGTGGTGGCATTATATGTCTGACCGAATATTACAGAGCCATCTTCAAGTTGATCATTTTTAATGGCCCTTGAAGGATGATAGAAATGTCCAAATGGCTCCTGGCAGAGAAAAGGTTCCTCACCCCCAATCAACGATAGATATATATGTTCCTTATTACTATGATTTTACACATGGCGCTGTATTAGGCACTGTATTAGGTGCTGTATTAGGTGCTGTATTGGGCGCTGTATTAGACGCTGTATTAGGCATTGTATTAGGCGCAGTATTAGGCACTGTATTGGGCGTTGTATTAGGCACTGTATTGGGCGCTGTATTAGACGCTGTATTAGGCATCGTATTAGGCACTGGATTGGGCACTGTATTGGACGATGTATTAGGCGCGGTATTAGGCACTGTATTGGGCGCTGTATTAGGCACTGTATTAGGCGCTGTACTGGGCGCTGTATTAGGCGATGTATTAGGCGCTGTATTACGCACTGTATTAGGCACTGTATTAGGCACTGTATTGGGCACTGTATTAGGCGCTGTATTAGGCATTGTATTAGGCGCTGTATTAGGCACTGTATTGGGCACTGTATTAGGCGCTGTATTAGGCACTGTATTGGGCGCTGTATTAGGTGCTGTATTGGGTGCTGTATTGGGAGCTGTATTAGGTCCTGTATTGGGCGCTGTATTGGGCGCTGTATTAGGCATTGTATTAGGTGCGGTATTAGGCACTGTATTGGGCACTGTATTAGGCGCTGTATTAGGCACTGGATTGGGCACTGTATTAGGCGCGGTAATAGGCACTGTATTAGGCACTGTATTGGGCGCTGTATTAGGCACTGTATTGGGCGCTGTATTGGGCGCTGTATTAGGCGCTGTATTAGGCACTGTATTAGACGCTGTATTATGCGCAGTGTTAAGCATTGTATTAGGCCAGGATCACACATACGCAAGATACGATCGAGTCTCGCAGGTGAAAACCCAGCTCTGGCGATGGCACTCTGCAGCTCCATGTATTGGCGCTGTATTAGACACTGTATTGGGCGCTGTATTAGGCACTGTATTGGGCGCTATATTGGGCGCTGTATTAGGCGCTGTTTTAGGCGCTGTATTAGGCACTGTTTTGGGCGCTGTATTAGGCACTGGATTGGGCGCTATATTAGGCACTGTATTAGGCACTGTATTAGGCGCTGTATTAGGCACTGGATTGGGCACTGTATTAGGCGCGGTAATAAGCACTGTATTAGGCACTGTATTGGGCGCTGTATTAGGCACTGTATTGGGCGCTATATTGGGCGCTGTATTAGGCGCTGTATTAGGCACTGTATTAGGCGCTGTATTAGGCACTGTATTGGGCGCTGTATTAGGCGCAGTATTAGGCACTGTATTAGGCACTGTATTGGGCGCTGTATTAGGCACTGGATTGGTCGCTGTATTGGGCACTCTATTGGGCGCGGTATTAGGCACTGTATTAGGCCGAGATCACACATACGCAAGATACAGTCCAGTCTCGCAGGTGAAAACCCAGCTCTGGCGCCGGCACTCTGGAGCAGAGCATGCAGCTCCATGTATTAGGCACTGTATTAGGCACTGCATTGGGCGCTGTATTAGGCGCTGTATTGGGCGCTGTATTGGGCGATGTATTAGGCGCTGTATTGGGCGCTGTTTTTGGCAGTGCATTGCGCGCTGTATTAGGCACTGTATTAGGCACTGCATTGAGCACTGTATTAGGCACTGTATTGGACGCTGTATTGGGCGCTGTATTAGGCACTGTATTGGGCCCCTTGAAAAGGGCCATCACGCCGAAATGCGCGTCGGGGTGGGTGCACTCGGTGGGTGTGTTGATTCCCTAATCTGCTCAGGTAATTATTTACTCAAAAACATGAATCTGATATGGATTGATTGTATTGGAAATTTATACCTGTGATTGTGTATAATAGGGTTGGATTGCTAATATGATGTTATATGGTTACACTGTATTGGGCGCTGTATTGGGCACTGTATTAGGCACTGTATTGGGCGCTGTATTGGGCGCTGTATTAGGCACTGTATTGGGCACTGTATTAGAAGCTATATTGGGCACTGTATTAGGCGCTGTATTAGGCACTGTATTGGGCACTGTATTAGGGCTGTATTAGGCACTGTATTCGGCACTGTATTAGGCGCTGTATTAGGCACTGTATTGGGCGCTGTATTGGGCGCTGTATTAGGCACTGTATTGGGCACTGTATTAGGCACTGTATTAGAAGCTATATTGGGCACTGTATTAGGCGCTGTATTAGGCACTGTATTGGGCGCTGTATTAGGCGCTGTATTGGGCGCTGTATTAGGCGCTGAATTAGGCGCTGTATTAGGCACTGTATTAGACGCTGTATTAGACGCTGTATTGGGCGCTGTATTAGGCGCTGTATTGGGCGTTGTATTAGGTGCTGTATTGGGCGCTGTATTGGGCGCTGTATTAGGCACTGTATTAGACGCTGTATTGGGCGCTGTATTAGGCGCTGTATTGGGCGCTGTATTAGGCACTGTATTGGGCGCTGTATTAAACGCTGTATTGGGCGCTGTATTAGGCACTGTATTGGGCGCTGTATTAGGCACTGTATTAGGTGCTGTATTGGGTGCTGTATTGGGCGCTGTATTAGGCACTGTATTGGGCGCTGTATTAGGTGCTGTATTGGGCGCTGTATTAGACGCTGTATTAGGTGCTGTATTAGGTGCTGTATTGGGCGCTGTATTAGGTGCTGTATTGGGCGCTGTATTGGGCGCTGTATTAGGTGCTGTATTAGGCGCTGTATTGGGCGCTGTATTAGGCGCTGTATTGGGCGCTGTATTGGGCGCTGTATTAGGCACTGTATTGGGCGCTATATTGGGCGCTGTATTAGGCACTGTATTGGGCACTGTATTAGAAGCTATATTGGGCACTGTATTAGGCGCTGTATTAGGCACTGTATTGGGCACTGTATTAGGGCTGTATTAGGCGCTGTATTAGGCACTGTATTGGGCGCTGTATTGGGCGCTGTATTAGGCACTGTATTGGGCACTGTATTAGGCACTGTATTAGAAGCTATATTGGGCACTGTATTAGGCGCTGTATTAGGCACTGTATTGGGCGCTGTATTAGGCGCTGTATTGGGCGCTGTATTGGGCGCTGTATTAGGCACTGTATTGGGCGCTGTATTAGGCACTGTATTAGGTGCTGTATTGGGTGCTGTATTGGGCGCTGTATTAGGCACTGTATTAGGTGCTGTATTAGGTGCTGTATTGGGCGCTGTATTAGGCGCGGTAATAGGCACTGTATTAGGCGCTGTACTAGGCACTGTATTGGGCGCTGTATTAGGCGCTGTATTAGGCGCTGTATTAGGTGCTGTATTGGGCGCTGTATTAGGCACTGTATTAGGTGCTGTATTGGGTGCTGTATTGGGCGCTGTATTAGGCACTGTATTAGGTGCTGTATTAGGTGCTGTATTGGGCGCTGTATTAGGCGCGGTAATAGGCACTGTATTAGGCGCTGTATTAGGCACTGTATTGGGCGCTGTATTAGGCGCTGTATTAGGCGCTGTATTAGGCGCTGTATTGGGCGCTGTATTAGGCACTTTATTAGGTGCTGTATTAGGTGCTGTATTGGGCGCTGTATTAGGTGCTGTATTGGGCGCTGTATTAGACGCTGTATTAGGTGCTGTATTAGGTGCTGTATTGGGCGCTGTATTAGGCACTGTATTAGGTGCTGTATTAGGTGCTGTATTGGGTGCTGTATTAGGCGCGGTAATAGGCACTGTATTAGGCGCTGTACTAGGCACTGTATTGGGCGCTGTATTAGGCACTGTATTAGGTGCTGTATTGGGTGCTGTATTGGGCGCTGTATTAGGCACTGTATTAGGTGCTGTATTGGGCGCTGTATTGGGCGCTGTATTGGGCGCTGTATTAGACGCTGTATTGGGCGTTGCATTAGGTGCTGTATTGGGCGCTGTATTGGGCGTTGTATTAGGTGCTGTATTGGGCGCTGTATTGGGCGCTGTATTAGGTGCTGTATTGGGCACTGTATTGGGCGCTGTATTGGGCGCTGTATTAGGTGCTGTATTACGTGCTGTATTGGGCGCTGTATTAGACGCTGTATTAGGTGCTGTATTAGGTGCTGTATTGGGCGCTGTATTAGGTGCTGTATTGGGCGCTGTATTGGGCGCTGTATTAGGTGCTGTATTAGGTGCTGTATTGGGCGCTGTATTAGGCGCTGTATTGGGCGCTGTATTAGGCGCTGTATTGGGCACTGTATTGGGCGCTGTATTAGGCACTGTATTGGGCGCTGTATTGGGCGCTGTATTAGGCACTGTATTGGGCACTGTATTAGAAGCTATATTGGGCACTGTATTAGGCGCTGTATTAGGCACTGTATTGGGCACTGTATTAGGGCTGTATTAGGCGCTGTATTAGGCACTGTATTGGGCGCTGTATTGGGCGCTGTATTAGGCACTGTATTGGGCACTGTATTAGGCACTGTATTAGAAGCTATATTGGGCACTGTATTAGGCGCTGTATTAGGCACTGTATTGGGCGCTGTATTAGGCGCTGTATTGGGCGCTGTATTGGGCGCTGTATTAGGCACTGTATTGGGCGCTGTATTAGGCACTGTATTAGGTGCTGTATTGGGTGCTGTATTGGGCGCTGTATTAGGCACTGTATTAGGTGCTGTATTAGGTGCTGTATTGGGCGCTGTATTAGGCGCGGTAATAGGCACTGTATTAGGCGCTGTACTAGGCACTGTATTGGGCGCTGTATTAGGCACTGTATTAGGCGCTGTATTAGGTGCTGTATTGGGCGCTGTATTAGGCACTGTATTAGGTGCTGTATTGGGTGCTGTATTGGGCGCTGTATTAGGCACTGTATTAGGTGCTGTATTAGGTGCTGTATTGGGCGCTGTATTAGGCGCGGTAATAGGCACTGTATTAGGCGCTGTATAAGGCACTGTATTGGGCGCTGTATTAGGCGCTGTATTAGGTGCTGTATTGGGCGCTGTATTAGGCACTGTATTAGGTGCTGTATTAGGTGCTGTATTGGGCGCTGTATTAGGTGCTGTATTGGGCGCTGTATTAGACGCTGTATTAGGTGCTGTATTAGGTGCTGTATTGGGCGCTGTATTAGGTGCTGTATTGGGTGCTGTATTGGGCGCTGTATTAGGCACTGTATTAGGTGCTGTATTAGGTGCTGTATTGGGCGCTGTATTAGGCGCGGTAATAGGCACTGTATTAGGCGCTGTACTAGGCACTGTATTGGGCGCTGTATTAGGCGCTGTATTAGGCGCTGTATTAGGTGCTGTATTGGGCGCTGTATTAGGCACTGTATTAGGTGCTGTATTGGGTGCTGTATTGGGCGCTGTATTAGGCACTGTATTAGGTGCTGTATTAGGTGCTGTATTGGGCGCTGTATTAGGCGCGGTAATAGGCACTGTATTAGGCGCTGTATTAGGCACTGTATTGGGCGCTGTATTAGGCGCTGCATTAGGCGCTGTATTAGGTGCTGTATTGGGCGCTGTATTAGGCACTGTATTAGGTGCTGTATTAGGTGCTGTATTGGGCGCTGTATTAGGTGCTGTATTGGGCGCTGTATTAGACGCTGTATTAGGCGCTGTATTAGGTGCTGTATTGGGCGCTGTATTAGGTGCTGTATTGGGCGCTGTATTGGGCGCTGTATTAGGTGCTGTATTGGGCGCTGTATTGGGCGCTGTATTAGACGCTGTATTGGGCGTTGTATTAGGTGCTGTATTGGGCGCTGTATTGGGCGCTGTATTAGGTGCTGTATTGGGCGCTGTATTGGGCGCTGTATTAGGTGCTGTATTAGGTGCTGTATTAGGTGCTGTATTGGGCGCTGTATTAGGCGCTGTATTAGGTGCTGTATTGGGCGCTGTATTAGGCACTGTATTAGGTGCTGTATTGGGTGCTGTATTGGGCGCTGTATTAGGCACTGTATTAGGCGCTGTATTAGGTGCTGTATTAGGCGCTGTATTAGGCGCGGTAATAGGCACTGTATTAGGCGCTGTATTAGGTGCTGTATTGGGCGCTGTATTAGGCACTGTATTAGGTGCTGTATTAGGTGCTGTATTGGGCGCTGTATTAGGTGCTGTATTGGGCGCTGTATTAGACGCTGTATTAGGTGCTGTATTAGGTGCTGTATTGGGCGCTGTATTAGGTGCTGTATTGGCGCTGTATTGGGCGCTGTATTAGGTGCTGTATTGGGCGCTGTATTGGGCGCTGTATTGGGCGCTGTATTAGACGCTGTATTGGGCGTTGTATTAGGTGCTGTATTGGGCGCTGTATTGGGCGCTGTATTAGGTGCTGTATTAGGTGCTGTATTGGGCGCTGTATTAGGTGCTGTATTGGGTGCTGTATTGGGCGCTGTATTAGGCACTGTATTAGGTGCTGTATTAGGTGCTGTATTGGGCGCTGTATTAGGCGCGGTAATAGGCACTGTATTAGGCGCTGTACTAGGCACTGTATTGGGCGCTGTATTAGGCGCTGTATTAGGCGCTGTATTAGGTGCTGTATTGGGCGCTGTATTAGGCACTGTATTAGGTGCTGTATTGGGTGCTGTATTGGGCGCTGTATTAGGCACTGTATTAGGTGCTGTATTAGGTGCTGTATTGGGCGCTGTATTAGGCGCGGTAATAGGCACTGTATTAGGCGCTGTATTAGGCACTGTATTGGGCGCTGTATTAGGCGCTGCATTAGGCGCTGTATTAGGTGCTGTATTGGGCGCTGTATTAGGCACTGTATTAGGTGCTGTATTAGGTGCTGTATTGGGCGCTGTATTAGGTGCTGTATTGGGCGCTGAATTAGACGCTGTATTAGGCGCTGTATTAGGTGCTGTATTGGGCGCTGTATTAGGTGCTGTATTGGGCGCTGTATTGGGCGCTGTATTAGGTGCTGTATTGGGCGCTGTATTGGGCGCTGTATTGGGCGCTGTATTAGACGCTGTATTGGGCGTTGTATTAGGTGCTGTATTGGGCGCTGTATTGGGCGCTGTATTAGGTGCTGTATTGGGCGCTGTATTGGGCGCTGTATTAGGTGCTGTATTAGGTGCTGTATTAGGTGCTGTATTGGGCGCTGTATTAGGCGCTGTATTAGGTGCTGTATTGGGCGCTGTATTAGGCACTGTATTAGGTGCTGTATTGGGTGCTGTATTGGGCGCTGTATTAGGCACTGTATTAGGCGCTGTATTAGGTGCTGTATTAGGCGCTGTATTAGGCGCGGTAATAGGCACTGTATTAGGCGCTGTATTAGGCACTGTATTGGGCGCTGTATTAGGCGCTGTATTAGGCGCTGTATTAGGTGCTGTATTGGGCGCTGTATTAGGCACTGTATTAGGTGCTGTATTAGGTGCTGTATTGGGCGCTGTATTAGGTGCTGTATTGGGCGCTGTATTAGACGCTGTATTAGGTGCTGTATTAGGTGCTGTATTGGGCGCTGTATTAGGTGCTGTATTGGCGCTGTATTGGGCGCTGTATTAGGTGCTGTATTGGGCGCTGTATTGGGCGCTGTATTGGGCGCTGTATTAGACGCTGTATTGGGCGTTGTATTAGGTGCTGTATTGGGCGCTGTATTGGGCGCTGTATTAGGTGCTGTATTGGGCGCTGTATTGGGCGCTGTATTAGGCGCTGTATTGGGCGCTGTATTGGGCGCTGTATTGGGCGCTGTATTAGGTGCTGTATTAGGTGCTGTATTGGGCGCTGTATTAGGCGCTGTATTAGGCGCTGTATTAGGTGCTGTATTGGGCGCTGTATTAGGCACTGTATTAGGTGCTGTATTGGGCGCTGTATTGGGCGCTGTATTAGGCACTGTATTAGGTGCTGTATTAGGTGCTGTATTGGGTGCTGTATTAGGCGCGGTAATAGGCACTGTATTAGGCGCTGTATTAGGCACTGTATTGGGCGCTGTATTAGGCGCTGTATTAGGCGCTGTATTAGGTGCTGTATTGGGCGCTGTATTAGGCACTGTATTAGGTGCTGTATTAGGTGCTGTATTGGGCGCTGTATTAGGTGCTGTATTGGGCGCTGTATTAGACGCTGTATTAGGTGCTGTATTAGGTGCTGTATTGGGCGCTGTATTAGGTGCTGTATTGGGCGCTGTATTAGGCGCTGTATTGGGCGCTGTATTAGGTGCTGTATTGGGCGCTGTATTGGGCGCTGTATTAGGCGCTGTATTGGGCGCTGTATTAGGCGCTGTATTGGGCGCTGTATTAGGTGCTGTATTGGGCGCTGTATTGGGCGCTGTATTAGGTGCTGTATTGGGCGCTGTATTAGACGCTGTATTGGGCGTTGTATTAGGTGCTGTATTGGGCGCTGTATTGGGCGCTGTATTAGGTGCTGTATTGGGCGCTGTATTGGGCGCTGTATTAGGTGCTGTATTGGGCGCTGTATTGGGCGCTGTATTGGGTGCTGTATTAGGTGCTGTATTGGGCGCTGTATTGGGCGTTGTATTAGGTGCTGTATTGGGCGCTGTATTGGGCGCTGTATTAGGTGCTGTATTGGGCGCTGTATTAGGTGCTGTATTGGGCGCTGTATTGGGCGCTGTATTGGGCGCTGTATTAGACGCTGTATTGGGCGCTGTATTAGGCGCTGTATTAGGTGCTGTACTGGGCGCTGTATTGGGCGCTGTATTGGGCGCTGTATTGGGCGCTGTATTAGACGCTGTATTGGGCGTTGTATTGGGCGCTGTATTAGGCACTGTATTAGGTGCTGTATTAGGTGCTGTATTGGACGCTGTATTAGGTGCTGTATTGGGCGCTGTATTGGGCGCTGTATTGGGCACTGTATTAGGTGCTGTATTAGGTGCTGTATTAGGTGCTGTATTGGGCGCTGTATTGGGCGCTGTATTAGGTGCTGTATTAGGTACTGTATTGGACGCTGTATTGGGCGCTGTATTAGGTGCTGTATTAGGCGCTGTATTGGGCACTGTATTAGGTGCTGTATTAGGTGCTGTATTGGGCGCTGTATTGGGCGCTGTATTAGGTGCTGTATTAGGTACTGTATTGGACGCTGTATTGGACGCTGTATTAGGTGCTGTATTAGGCGCTGTATTGGGCGCTGTATTGGACGCTGTATTAGGTGCTGTATTGGGCGCTGTATTGGGCGCTGTATTAGGTGCTGTATTGGGCGCTGTATTGGGCGCTGTATTGGGCGCTGTATTAGGTGCTGTATTAGGTGCTGTATTGGGCGCTGTATTAGGCGCTGTATTAGGCGCTGTATTAGGTGCTGTATTGGGCGCTGTATTAGGCACTGTATTAGGTGCTGTATTGGGCGCTGTATTGGGCGCTGTATTAGGCGCTGTATTAGGTGCTGTATTAGGTGCTGTATTGGGTGCTGTATTAGGCGCGGTAATAGGCACTGTATTAGGCGCTGTATTAGGCACTGTATTGGGCGCTGTATTAGGCGCTGTATTAGGCGCTGTATTAGGTGCTGTATTGGGCGCTGTATTAGGCACTGTATTAGGTGCTGTATTAGGTGCTGTATTGGGCGCTGTATTAGGTGCTGTATTGGGCGCTGTATTAGACGCTGTATTAGGTGCTGTATTAGGTGCTGTATTGGGCGCTGTATTAGGCGCTGTATTGGGCGCTGTATTAGGCGCTGTATTGGGCGCTGTATTAGGTGCTGTATTGGGCGCTGTATTGGGCGCTGTATTAGGCGCTGTATTGGGCGCTGTATTAGGCGCTGTATTGGGCGCTGTATTAGGTGCTGTATTGGGCGCTGTATTGGGCGCTGTATTAGGTGCTGTATTGGGCGCTGTATTAGACGCTGTATTGGGCGTTGTATTAGGTGCTGTATTGGGCGCTGTATTGGGCGCTGTATTAGGTGCTGTATTGGGCGCTGTATTGGGCGCTGTATTAGGTGCTGTATTGGGCGCTGTATTGGGCGCTGTATTGGGTGCTGTATTAGGTGCTGTATTGGGCGCTGTATTGGGCGTTGTATTAGGTGCTGTATTGGGCGCTGTATTGGGCGCTGTATTAGGTGCTGTATTGGGCGCTGTATTAGGTGCTGTATTGGGCGCTGTATTGGGCGCTGTATTGGGCGCTGTATTAGACGCTGTATTGGGCGCTGTATTAGGCGCTGTATTAGGTGCTGTACTGGGCGCTGTATTGGGCGCTGTATTGGGCGCTGTATTGGGCGCTGTATTAGACGCTGTATTGGGCGTTGTATTGGGCGCTGTATTAGGCACTGTATTAGGTGCTGTATTAGGTGCTGTATTGGACGCTGTATTAGGTGCTGTATTGGGCGCTGTATTGGGCGCTGTATTGGGCACTGTATTAGGTGCTGTATTAGGTGCTGTATTAGGTGCTGTATTGGGCGCTGTATTGGGCGCTGTATTAGGTGCTGTATTAGGTACTGTATTGGACGCTGTATTGGGCGCTGTATTAGGTGCTGTATTAGGCGCTGTATTGGGCACTGTATTAGGTGCTGTATTAGGTGCTGTATTGGGCGCTGTATTGGGCGCTGTATTAGGTGCTGTATTAGGTACTGTATTGGACGCTGTATTGGACGCTGTATTAGGTGCTGTATTAGGCGCTGTATTGGGCGCTGTATTGGACGCTGTATTAGGTGCTGTATTGGGCGCTGTATTGGGCGCTGTATTAGGTGCTGTATTGGGCGCTGTATTGGGCGCTGTATTGGGCGCTGTATTAGGTGCTGTATTAGGTGCTGTATTGGGCGCTGTATTAGGCGCTGTATTAGGCGCTGTATTAGGTGCTGTATTGGGCGCTGTATTAGGCACTGTATTAGGTGCTGTATTGGGCGCTGTATTGGGCGCTGTATTAGGCACTGTATTAGGTGCTGTATTAGGTGCTGTATTGGGTGCTGTATTAGGCGCGGTAATAGGCACTGTATTAGGCGCTGTATTAGGCACTGTATTGGGCGCTGTATTAGGCGCTGTATTAGGCGCTGTATTAGGTGCTGTATTGGGCGCTGTATTAGGCACTGTATTAGGTGCTGTATTAGGTGCTGTATTGGGCGCTGTATTAGGTGCTGTATTGGGCGCTGTATTAGACGCTGTATTAGGTGCTGTATTAGGTGCTGTATTGGGCGCTGTATTAGGTGCTGTATTGGGCGCTGTATTAGGCGCTGTATTGGGCGCTGTATTAGGTGCTGTATTGGGCGCTGTATTGGGCGCTGTATTAGGCGCTGTATTGGGCGCTGTATTAGGCGCTGTATTGGGCGCTGTATTAGGTGCTGTATTGGGCGCTGTATTGGGCGCTGTATTAGGTGCTGTATTGGGCGCTGTATTAGACGCTGTATTGGGCGTTGTATTAGGTGCTGTATTGGGCGCTGTATTGGGCGCTATATTAGGTGCTGTATTGGGCGCTGTATTGGGCGCTGTATTAGGTGCTGTATTGGGCGCTGTATTGGGCGCTGTATTGGGTGCTGTATTAGGTGCTGTATTGGGCGCTGTATTGGGCGTTGTATTAGGTGCTGTATTGGGCGCTGTATTGGGCGCTGTATTAGGTGCTGTATTGGGCGCTGTATTAGGTGCTGTATTGGGCGCTGTATTGGGCGCTGTATTGGGCGCTGTATTAGACGCTGTATTGGGCGCTGTATTAGGCGCTGTATTAGGTGCTGTACTGGGCGCTGTATTGGGCGCTGTATTGGGCGCTGTATTGGGCGCTGTATTAGACGCTGTATTGGGCGTTGTATTGGGCGCTGTATTAGGCACTGTATTAGGTGCTGTATTAGGTGCTGTATTGGACGCTGTATTAGGTGCTGTATTGGGCGCTGTATTGGGCGCTGTATTGGGCACTGTATTAGGTGCTGTATTAGGTGCTGTATTAGGTGCTGTATTGGGCGCTGTATTGGGCGCTGTATTAGGTGCTGTATTAGGTACTGTATTGGACGCTGTATTGGGCGCTGTATTAGGTGCTGTATTAGGCGCTGTATTGGGCACTGTATTAGGTGCTGTATTAGGTGCTGTATTGGGCGCTGTATTGGGCGCTGTATTAGGTGCTGTATTAGGTACTGTATTGGACGCTGTATTGGACGCTGTATTAGGTGCTGTATTAGGCGCTGTATTGGGCGCTGTATTAGACGCTGTATTAGGCGCTGTATTGGGCGCTGTATTGGACGCTGTATTAGGTGCTGTATTAGGTGCTGTATTGGACGCTGTATTGGACGCTGTATTAGGCGCTGTATTAGGCGCTGTATTGGGCGCTGTATTGGACGCTGTATTGGGCGCTGTATTGGGCGCTGTATTGGGCGCTGTATTGGGCGCTGTATTGGGCACTGCACAGCCTCAGAGCCCTGACAGTGACGTTACAGTCGCCTTTGCATCCCTTCATTTCCACTTCCCAGGGAAGAAAACTTTTCACAATACAAAATAACAATAAAACACCAAAACTGTTCCCGTTACCCATAGCAACGCGAATCCTTCCGAGACTTCTGAGCTTTTACAATCGCAAGTCTTTCTGGGTAATGCAGTACGTCCCGATGGCACGCGCAGCCTGCCGCGCCAGTGCTGAGACTACAACTCCCAGGTAGCAGCGCGCAGAGCTTTTGTTGTTGTGGGACAGCTGATTTCTGAGTGCGGGGGTAAGCGGTTTTGTTTGTTCCTATCCGGGGGTGTTACGTGCGGTGTCTGCGGGTGTGCGGCCTCCTGTATGAGGGCGGGCTGGGTGCGCAGCCTAAAGCGGGGCGACGTGATGCGGGGACACAAGAGGTGCGCAGCAAGTCTCCAGCTGCTGCATAGGCCTGGTACAGGCGGCCGCAGAGAGGCGGAGATGCTCGGCAGCGCCTGCCCGGAGTTTTCCCTGCACCATAAGTTTTTCTTTCAGCCTCGTGGAGGTTAGGACGATGCAGGGGATTCCTCCTCTCCTGCTGTGATTATATTAGGGCCACACTACGACTCCCATAGTATTTGTTATCCAGCTTTTCCATGCTCCTGAAAGGCAAGTCCCAGCCACAGGAATCATACGGCAGGACCAGGCCACAAGGCGTCGTTCACATCTGCGCTTTTCATGAGAATAATGGCCGCACCAGCCCCTTATCCTTATGGAGCCGTTGGGTTTCCATCTTGGTGGTTGTCGTTTTCTTGGAAGAAATTAGCGCACTTGTTTTTCTGACATTCCTCTTGACATCTGCTCCAATACAGATGTGCACAGGTGTAAATCTGCCCTCGGAATGTGTCGCCCACCCCATGGCGTGCCACAGGTGCATGCAGGGCTAGCTCACACTTGCCCGCTTCTGGTGCCCGATGTCCTGGAGGTGACATAGTGTGGCACCAACCTTTCAGGCATCCCCCCATTTGCTGCTTTCCTTACATTGTGTGCCCACCATGAGTTTTTGGTGCGTTTTTGCCCCTGGATATTTTCGCTGCATCAAAAACGCAGCGTCTTACCCTCCAGCAATGTGGATGGGATTTATAGAAATCTCCTGCCCACTGCGCCTTTTTCCTACACAGTGGTGTGCGTTTCAAGTCCTCAAAATGTCAATTGCTCTTGTGGGACGCTGAGTTTTATGTGCAGATTCTTCCCATAGACTTCCATTAGGTGGGGTGAAAATTTGCAGGTAAAAAAACGCATGCAAAACGCAGTGGAAATGCATGTAATCCGCACATAACTGTATCACTAAGGTTTTGTCAAAGCCAAATACTAGTAAGTATCAAAGACAAAACCGCTGTAAAACATGAGGTGCCAACAAGAGACGAAAAACGATAAAAATGCAAGTAACCTAATTTATTTATTATTATTTTGGGCACCGTTGCAGTCTAGCAGTGGTGACCGGTCTCCTGGGCAAGGAATGCAGTCCTTGCATGCTCTTTATGATAGAGCTTGTAAGTGCTGCTCTGAAGCTGGCCAGGATCTGGACAAATCAGCGCCTCCAATCCTGCAGAAGCAAAGTTGCCTTGGCAGTATCGGAAAACGCACAACTCAGGCCATTGATGCGATGATGGTTCTGGTCCAAACTCGCAATCGACCAGGGAGCCAAGGGAGAGGTGCGCGCCTGCAGAACAAGTTGAGAAAAATCCTTTAGGCTATGTGCACACGTATTCTAGGTCCACTGCAGATTTGATAAATCCGCAGTGGTAAACCGCTGCAGATTTATCGCGGTTTTTCTGCGGATTTCACTGCGGTTTTACAACTGCAGATTTCTATTGCAGCAGTTGTAAAACAGCTGCGGAATCCGCAGAAAGAAGTGACATGCTGCGGAATGTAAATCGCTGCGTTTCCGCGCGTTTTTTTCTGCAGCATGTGCACAGCGTTTTTGGTTTCCCATAGGTTTAAATTGAACTGTAAACTCATGAGAAACTCATGAGAAATCCGCATCGTGTTCACATACCCTTAAGGTACCGTCACATTTAGCGACGCTGCAGCGATCTAGACAACGATCCCGATCGCTGCATCGTCGCTGGAGAGCTGTCACACAGACGGCTCTCCAGCGACCAACAATTCCGGTCCTCTGGTAACCAGGGTAAACATTGGGTTACTAAGCGCAGGGCCGTGCTTAGTAACCCGATGTTTACCCTGGTTACCAGCGTAAATGTAAAAAAAAAAAACACTACATACTTAGAGTGCCTACAAGTAGTATTCAACCCCCTGCAGATTTAGCAGGTTTAATAAGATGCAAATAAGTTAGAGCCTTCAAACTTCAAACAAGAGCAGGATTTATTAACAGATGCATAAATCTTACAAACCAAAAAGTTTTGTTGCTCAGTTAAATTTTTATAAATTTTAAACATAAAAGTGTGGGTCAATTATTATTCAACCCCTAGGTTTAATATTTTGTGGAATAACCTTTGTTTGCAATTACAGCTAATAATCGTCTTTTATAAGACCTGATCAGGCCGGCACAGGTCTCTGGAGTTATCTTGGCCCACTCCTCCATGCAGATCTTCTCCAAGTTATCTAGGTTCTTTGGGTGTCTCATGTGGACTTTAATCTTGAGCTCCTTCCACAAGTTTTCAATTGGGTTAAGGTCAGGAGACTGACTAGGCCACTGCAACACCTTGATTTTTTGCCTCTTGAACCAGGCCTTGGTTTTCTTGGCTGTGTGCTTTGGGTCGTTGTCTTGTTGGAAGATGAAATGACAACCCATCTTAAGATCCTTGATGGAGGAGCGGAGGTTCTTGGCCAAAATCTCCAGGTAGGCCGTGCTATCCATCTTCCCATGGATGCGGACCAGATGGCCAGGCCCCTTGGCTGAGAAACAGCCCCACAGCATGATGCTGCCACCACCATGCTTGACTGTAGGGATGGTATTCTTGGGGTCGTATGCAGTGCCATCCAGTCTCCAAACGTCACGTGTGTGGTTGGCACCAAAGATCTCGATCTTGGTCTCATCAGACCAGAGAACTTTGAACCAGTCAGTCTCAGAGTCCTCCAAGTGATCATGAGCAAACTGTAGACGAGCCTTGACATGACGCTTTGAAAGTAAAGGTACCTTACGGGCTCGTCTGGAACGGAGACCATTGCGGTGGAGTACGTTACTTATGGTATTGACTGAAACCAATGTCCCCACTGCCATGAGATCTTCCCGGAGCTCCTTCCTTGTTATCCTTGAGTTAGCCTTGACTCTTTGGACAAGCCTGGCCTCGGCATGGGAGGAAACTTTCAAAGGCTGTCCAGGCCGTGGAAGGCTAACAGTAGTTCCATAAGCCTTCCACTTCCGGATGATGCTCCCAACAGTGGAGACAGGTAGGCCCAACTCCTTGGAAAGGGTTTTGTACCCCTTGCCAGCCTTGTGACCCTCCACGATCTTGTCTCTGGCCTTGGAATGCTCCTTGTCTTTCCCATGTTGACCATGTTTGAGTGCTGTTCACAAGTTTGGGGAGGGTCTTAAATAGTCAGAAAAGGCTGGAATAAGAGATAATTAATCCAAACATGTGAAGCTCATTGTTCTTTGTGCCTGAACTACTTCTTAATACTTTAGGGGAACCAAACAGAATTCTGGTGGGTTGAGGGGTTGAATAATAAATGACCCTCTGAAAAAACTTTTCCCAATTTAAAAAAAAAATAAACAAAGAAATAACATTCTTTTTTGCTGCAGTGCATTTCACACTTCCAGGCTGATCTACAGTCCAAATGTCACAATGCCAAGTTAATTCCAAATGTGTAAACCTGCTAAATCTGCAGGGGGTTGAATACTACTAGTAGGCACTGTACATTCCGGTGTCTGTCCCCCGGCGCTGTGCTTTCCTGCACTGGCTGTGAGCGCCGGCCAGACGTAAAGCAGAGCGGTAACGTCACCGCTGTGCTTTATGGCCAGCCAGCGCTCACAGCCAGTGCAGGAAAGCACAGCGCCGGGGGACAGACACCGGAATGTAAGTATGTAGTGTTTGTTTTTTTTTACATTTACACTGGTAACCAGGGAAAACATCGGGTTACTAAACGCGGCCCTGCGCTTAGTAACCCGATGTTTACCCTGGTTTCCAGTTAATACATCGTTGAATCGGCGTCACACACGCCGATCCAGCGATGTCTGCGGGAGATCCAGCGACAAAATAAAGTGCTGGACTTTCTGCTCCGACCAACGATGGCACAGCAGGATCCTGATCGCTGCTCAAAGTCAAACTGAACGATATCGCTAGCCAGGACACTGCAACGTCACGGATCGCTAGCGATATCGTTCAGTGTGGAGGTACCCTTTAATGTTCATTTGGTTGTATGTACAAGGAACTATCTGGAAACTCTGCTTTCCTGGAGGCTTGCATGTGCACCTGGGAAATTTGCCACCTCTTTCTGAAGTCCACGAGGTCTCACGTTTTTTGGAGCCCCCTGGATGCTTCCAGATATTTGACCATAGTTTGGGCAGCATGAACCAGATGACGAGTTTCTTGGACAGCTTTAGTAATGGTACCTGGCGTGGAATCGGTGACATAGGGCTCTCCTCTAGCTGTGTTCCCCTGCTAACTCCAGCTTCAGGTGACTGCAATGAATGCACTTAGCGCCCATGAAGTTATGCTATCTCTTTAGGATAATCATACGACTGTTTAAAGAGGTTTATCTCGAAATAATGTATAAAGAGTGCCAAATCTTATCACATGGAAGTACCTAGTTCCAGGTAATATAGTTCCCCCTTATCTATGAAGGGACTTTGTAATCTGTCAAATAAGCGCAGAGGTCGTTACATAGAAAATGTTGAAATGAGAAACTCTGACAAATCTCATGTCTGAAATTAAAAGATTTGTCCCAGAAAGAACATATTACCAGTATACACTTTTCTACAAAATAGGAAATAAATGTCTGAGACCCCACTGATCACGAGAACCGAGGGGGCCCCAAACTCTTATATGAGTGGAGCTACAGTGTGCATGTGCAACACTGCTGCATTCACTTTCTATAGCAATGGTGGTCGAATGGTCTCGATATAGCACCATTTACATAGTAGACATCGGGTCCCCCCATTCTTAAGATCAGTGATCATACATTTATCCCCCCCTCCATCCGGTGGATCGGTGATAAATGATAATTATGTCACAACCCTCCTGGGGACCCATATAAGATTACTAGCAGACTATAGGGGGCCTTTATTCTGCCTAGGGCCAAACATATATAAGTTTACAAGTTCCCAGCAGTCAGGAACTTTTTAACATGGTGGATCAGATTTACCATTGTGAGTTCGCCTGGATTTTGGCAGAACATTCGAAAAAATGTTGGCGCATTTGACGCAGATAGTCGCATCCAGTTGTGGACAAGCCCAGATTGCTTTTCTGCCTGTAACAGCTCGCACTTCTCCTGCTACCTAGAAAACAGTATACCGTAAATTCAATTTTGTACTTCTAATACAGTTAGGGCCAGAAATATTTGGACAGTAACACAAGTTTTGTTATTTTAGCTGTTTACAAAAATATGTTCAGAAATACAATTATATATATAATATGGGCTGAAAGTGCACACTCCCAGCTGCAATATGATAGTTTCCACATCCAAATCGGAGAAAGGGTTTAGGAATCATAGCTCTGTAATGCATAGCGTCCTCTTTTTCAAGGGACCAAAAGTAATTGGACAATGGACTCTAAGGGCTGCAATTAACTCTGAAGGCGTCTCCCTCGTTAACCTGTAATCAAGGAAGTAGTTAAAAGGTCGGGTGGATTCCAGGTGTGTGGTTTTGCATTTGGAAGCTGTTGCTGTGAGCAGACAACATGCGGTCAAAGGAACTCTCAATTGAGGTGAAGCAGAACATCCTGAGGCTGAAAAAAAAGAAAAAATCCATCAGAGAGATAGCAGACATGCTTGGAGTAGCAAAATCAACAGTTGGGTACATTCTGAGAAAAAAGGAATTGACTGGTGAGCTTGGGAACTCAAAAAGGCCTGGGCGTCCACGGATGACAACAGTGGTGGATGATCGCCGCATACTTAATTTGGTGAAGAAGAACCCGTTCACAACATCAACTGAAGTCCAGAACACTCTCAGTGAAGTAGGTGTATCTGTCTCTAAGTCAACAGTAAAGAGAAGACTCCATGACAGTAAATACAAAGGGTTCACATCTAGATGCAAACCATTCATCAATACCAAAAATAGACAGGCCAGAGTTAAATTTGCAGAAAAACACCTCAAGAAGCCAGCTCAGTTCTGGAAAAGTATTCTATGGAGAGATGAGACAAAGATCAACCTGTACCAGAATGATGGGAAGAAAAAAGTTTGGAGAAGAAAGGGAACGGCACATGATCCAAGGCACACCACATCCTCTGTAAAACATGGTGGAGGCAACGTGATGGCATGGGCATGCATGGCTTTCAATGGCACTGGGTCACTTGTGTTTATTGATGACATAAGAGCAGACAAGAGTAGCCGGATGAATTCTGAAGTGTACCGGGATATACTTTCAGCCCAGATTCAGCCAAATGCTGCAAAGTTGATTGGACGGCGCTTCATAGTACAGATGGACAATGACCCCAAGCATACATCCAAAGCTACCCAGGAGTTCATGAGTGCCAAAAAGTGGAACATTCTGCAATGGCCAAGTCAATCTCCAGATCTAAACCCAATTGAGCATGCATTTCACTTGCTCAAATCCAGACTTAAGACGGAAAGACCCACAAACAAGCAAGACCTGAAGGCTGCGGCTGTAAAGGCCTGGCAAAGCATTAAGAAGGAGGAAACCCAGCGTTTGGTGATGTCCATGGGTTCCAGACTTAAGGCAGTGATTGCCTCCAAAGGATTTGCAACAAAATATTGAAAATAAAAATATTTTGTTTGGGTTATGTTTATTTGTCCAATTACTTTTGACCTCCTAAAATGTGGAGTGTTTGTAAAGAAATGTGTACAATTCCTACATTTTCTATCAGATATTTTTGTTCAACCCTTCAAATTAAACGTTACAATCTGCACTTGAATTCTGTTGTAGAGGTTTCATTTCAAATCCAATGTGGTGGCATGCAGAGCCCAACTCGCGAAAATTGTGTCACTGTCCAAATATTTCTGGCCCTAACTGTATGTACCCCACTTAGGCTGCCGTCCCACTATCAGTATTTGGTCAGTATTTTACATCAGTATTTCTCAGCCAAAACCTGGAGTGGAACAATCAGAGGAAAAGTATAATAGAAACATATGCCCCACTTCTGTATTTATCACCCACTCCTGGTTTTGGCTTACAAATACTGATGTAAAATACTGACCAAATACTGCGAGTGTGACGGCAGCCTTACACTGTGCGATTCCGTCCTTGAAGTGCTTTTATTATTTTTACTATTCAATAGAACATGTCATAAAGTAATTATTATCAGTGGAACTGTGTGACACCTTCTCCATGGACGGCTGGTCTGAAAACAGCCTGTTCCCTGGATCAACATAAAAGACTACAGTGGGGTAACCTGTTTAGTCTTTTTGTGTCTCCGCTTAGTACTTTGAGCACATCATACTGCACTCATCTGCATAGACTGCGTACCTCATTAATGCCTTGCGAATATCTCTAATTTGGTGCAAGTATGAAAGTGGTATGTTCCTTAGTGGGTAAAACATGCTACATTCAGAGAGGAAATGCATAAAAATACTATAAGCCATCAATGAAAAAATGAAAGGTGGCGCTCCCAAAAGCTGCACTTTAACAGTCCTTTATTCCAGAGAACATAACCGGAGGAGCGGTGGGCAGGGGGTGTGCAGGACTGGAGAGGCGAGGAATTTTGTGCTGCAACAGCCATAAAAATACTGTAAAAGCCATAATAAAATTTAAGTCATAATAAAAGGATCCCACCAGCAGCCGCTGCCCTGCTTGTTGACTGTTTCCAGTCAGAATAACTGGTCCTTTGTACGCAACTTCATAGGTAGTGATGCCAGATTACAGAAATGTTAGATGTGCTCACCTTATTGCATTGTCTAATACCCGCCCCCCAACTGTCCAGTGTCTTCACCCCCAGGCCTGGTTGACAATCCAAGTGGACCTACAGAAAACATGGTCACAAGCTCGTTATAGTTTATTACACTATAAAGGATTATGGGCTTGTACGGCACAGGTTTTAAAAGTGGTTATCCAGTGCCTTTCACTTCTCCATTAGGAGCATAGGTGCTGCTGATGTGGCATCTGTTAGCCGAGTCTTGTGCGCCTGTCCTGTTAGAATAGGAGCTATGTATGATAGTTGGCAAGCAGCTCACAGACGCCACATTGGTAGCTCTTCTGATCTGAGAAGAGCTGCAGGACCCCTTTAAGAAAGACAAGCTTTGAAGAGCCACTGTGGTTTTTATGGAACCACTTGCTCCAAGAATTCAGGCATCACCCCTCACCAGCCATTTGATAGGCCACATTCAGAAGTCAATGTTTCACGTAAATTTCCTGTGATTTAGAGTGCTGAATGATACTCTGTGGGGTTGTTCACATGTCCTTGGTTTTTTTTGTGGACCGTGTGCCTGTGTAAAAAATCATGGAGTTGTGGAGATGTCTGTTTTTTTTTACCGTCATCACAGATGAAAAGTATTAATACAAGTCTGTTTGTCCGTGAAAAATTACAGAATGAACACACATGGCAGCAGTGTATGGCATCGGTGTACAGTCCGAGTCTGTACATACAGTAATTGCAAAATATAGGATAAGCTTTGTAATGTATCTGTATGTGAAAAATGTTGACCAAACGCTGAGGACACAGTGGACCAAACACTGAGAAAACACTGGACCAAACACCTGAGGACACAGTGGACCAAACACCTGAGGACACAGTGGACCAAACACCTGAGGACACAGTGGACCAAACACCTGAGGACACAGTGGACCAAACACCTGAGGACACAGTGGACCAAACACCTGAGGACACAGTGGACCAAACACCTGAGGACACAGTGGACCAAACACCTGAGGACACAGTGGACCAAACACCTGGGGACGCACTGGACCAAACACCTGAGGACATATGTACATGTTTTTTTGCTTACGTATGTGAAAAACATTGACGTCTGAATGAGGCCTTAGGCGTTCAGCTAGCAGATTGGCATCTAGAATATAAAGAGTACTGCAGGAATTAAGTACAGTCATTGATAGACCATTATTTTTAATCTTTAAAGACTCTATAATAACAGGGTCTGTGCCACAGGACTGGCGTATTGCAAATGTGGTGCAAATATTCAAAAAGGGAACAAAAACTGAACTTGGAAATTATAGGCCAGTAAGCTTAACCTCTACTGTGGGTAAAATCCTGGAGGGCATTCTAATGGATGCTATACTGGAATATCTGAAGAGGAATAACCTCATGACCCAGTATCAGCACGGGTTTACTAGGGACCGTTCATGTCAGACTAATTTGATCAGTTTCTATGAAGAGGTAAGTTCCGGATTGGACCAAGGGAACCCAGTGGATGTAGTGTATATGGACTTTTCAAAAGCTTTTGATACAGTGCCACACAAAAGGTTGATACATAAAATGAGAATAATGGGGATAGGGGAAAATATGTGCAAGTGGGTTGAGAGCTGGCTCAGGGATAGGAAACAAAGGGTGGTTATTAATGGAGCACACTCGGACTGGGTAGCGGTTAGCAGTGGGGTACCACAGGGGTCAGTATTGGGCCCTCTTCTTTTTAACATATTTATTAATGACCTTGTAGGGGGCATTCAGAGTAGAATTTCAATATTTGCAGATGACACTAAACTCTGCAGGGTAATCAATACAGAGGAGGACAATTGTATATTACAGGATGATTTATGTAAACTAGAAGCTTGGGCTGATAAATGGCAAATGAGCTTTAATGGGGATAAATGTAAGGTCATGCACTTGGGTAGAAGTAATAAGATGTATAATTATGTGCTTAATTCTAAAACTCTGGGCAAAACCGTCAATGAAAAAGACCTGGGTGTATGGGTGGATGACAAACTCATATTCAGTGGCCAGTGTCAGGCAGCTGCTACAAAGGCAAATAAAATAATGGGATGCATTAAAAGAGGCATAGATGCTCATGAGGAGAATATAATTTTACCTCTATACAAGTCACTAGTTCGACCACACTTAGAATACTGTGCACAGTTCTGGTCTCCGGTGTTTAAGACATAGCTGAACTGGAGCGGGTGCAGAGAAGAGCGACCAAGGTTATTAGAGGACTGGGGGGTCTGCAATACCAAGATAGGTTATTACACTTGGGGCTATTTAGTTTGGAAAAACGAAGACTAAGGGGTGATCTTATTTTAATGTATAAATATATGAGGGGACAGTACAAAGACCTTTCTGATGATCTGTTTAATCATAGACCTGAAACAGGGACAAGGGGGCATCCTCTGCGTTTGGAGGAAAAAAGGTTTAAGTATAATAACAGACGCGGATTCTTTACTGTAAGAGCAGTGAGACTATGGAACTCTGCCGTATGATGTTGTAATGAGTGATTCATTACTTAAATTTAAGAGGGGACTGGATACCTTTCTGGAAAAGTATAATGTTACAGGGTATATACACTAGATTCCTTGATAGGGCGTTGATCCAGGGAACTAGTCTGATTGCCGTATGTGGAGTCGGGAAGGAATTTTTTCCCCAATGTGGAGCTTACTCTTTGCCACATGGGTTTTTTTTGCCTTCCTCTGGATCAACATGTTAGGGCATGTTAGGTTAGGCTATGGGTTGAACTAGATGGACTTATAGTCTTCCTTCAACCTTAATAACTATGTAACAATGAATTCGGAGAGAGGAAAGGATGATTCATGAGTTGGCAATTGTCAGGTAAAATATGGAAACAAGCTAAGCTTTGCCCACAGATGAAATACTGATTCATGTCCTTTTGTATTCATGTGGAGTTTACCATAATTGGAATTAAAAATATTAAAGTCAATTCATTATAAAGCGGACGATGAGGGCCCAGCGACAACAGTTGTCAGGGGTCAGGGCACAGGCGCAGTAAAACAAAGCCACAGATTTCATTTCTCCCTGTGAGATCTGGAAGACATCCAAGTGGCAAATACCCTTTGGCATTGCGCTAAATGCTTTGCTCTGAATACATGGCTCTATTAACTTATTTCTATAAAGAGACTGATGAGCTATGAATTCTAGGGCCGGGCTAAGCTTACCGAATATCCCTGTCTACAGA
Organism: Ranitomeya imitator; assembly: GCF_032444005.1. Lineage (NCBI taxonomy): Eukaryota > Metazoa > Chordata > Amphibia > Anura > Dendrobatidae > Ranitomeya > Ranitomeya imitator. The sequence continues at coordinate 724,132,307 of NC_091284.1, forward strand.
ACCAGTGTTTCGGAGAAAACCAGATCTGTCATATTGATGCAAATACAAGAAGCAGCATGGAGGGTAAAGGGGTCATTTACAAACCCTTTTATAGTGACATATACCGTATATAATATATATTTACATGAGTGAGGACTAAATGTACATGTTGCCAGTAATAATGTTCCATAATTTGGCTTGTAGGAAATATTCTGCCTCAAGGCCAGGCTATTTCTTAGGCCTCCAAACACATTGGACTAAAGTGATCTGAGCTTGCTGATATCGGCTGTTTCATCCACCGGTCTAATGTATGAGGGAACCTCAAAACACTCTCCCGATAGATGACGTTGAGGGAGAGAAGAATCTGGCCTTTAGGAGTGCCAAGGTCGATCCTTTTACTCTCTGATAGATAAGCCGCAGCGCCTCGAATAAAGTCAGAGCCAAACTGTCCTGTATATGGGGGAATCAGGGGAGATAGTTGTCAGCCAAATGTGTCTGGGGTGCTCTAGTGGTGGCCATGGCCATTAGTGACCTTTGTGTGAAACCTCACCTGTTTTGGTAGGATTCTGTGAAATCATTCCGAATACTTACTAGATCCCCATTAAAATTTCTCAGTTGCTGTTAAATCTAAGTATGGTATATAAAGATTAGGGTGCACTCACAATGTAAACAACACTACACGAAAATGGATAATGCCCCATCAGGGTGCTACATCTTGTTTGGAGACCAAAGTACAGACTAAGAGGAGAAGAAGACCAATACAAAAAATGGTGTGCACACCCGATATAATGCAGTCAAAATTCATACAGCTTTCTTGATAACATGGACAAACAACTGATTAAAAACATCTAAAAACATGGAAGCATGATACAATAACATACCACCAACCCTGAGTATTGCATCGAGTATATGGGTGAAATGGACATGCCACAGAGAGCACTAGTGAGGCAAGATAGCTGTTAGTAGCACCTCCAACTAATATATAAATAACCCCAATGAAAAATAATAACATAGCATGGTATAAGGGTCACAATGAGGCGGATTAGCTGAGATTGGAGATGAACTACAAACAGAAGATCAAATAGTAAGCAGGAAAACAATAATGCTTAAATAATGCATCATATCGGGTGTGCATTTTTTGTATTGGTCTTCTCTTTTTGCTGTTTAATCTAATGCATGAATACAATGTTTTTAAAGTGTACAAGTAATAATAGTTTAATGAGATATACAGTAACATGATAAATAAGTTTTATCTATTGTCATCCGTAGACGCAAGATAGTGAACATCATGGAGGATTCTCTCCTGCCTCAGGGGTCATGTATCAGCTTCTTGAATGTGGCTCAAACCTACATGTCCAGTACCAAAGTGGAGTGTCACTATACCCTGCCGACCGGGATGAAGGGTTCTACCAGCGACTGGATCGGCATTTTTAAAGTGAGAAAGTTCCCTTTGTTTTATCAATTAGTTTTACTCTTCAATACAGGCGACCTAATTTTACAACAAATATCCCCTTGAATCGTCCTCTCATTTGAGCTTTTTCTTATTCACTTTATGCATATTTAGCCACCTCTTTATTACACGGTAGCCACCTCTTTACTACACGGTAGCTGCCTCTTTACTACACGGTAGCCGCCTCTTTACTACACAATAACCGCCTCTTTATTACACGGTAGCCGCCTCTTTATTACACAGTAGCCGCCACTTTACTACACAATAGCCGCCTCTTTACTACACAATAGCCGCCTCTTTACTACACGGTAGCCGCCTCTTTACTACACGGTAGCCGCCTCTTTATTACACGGTAGCCGCCTCTTTACTACACGGTAGCCGCCTCTTTATTACACGGTAGCCGCCTCTTTACTACACGGTAGCCGCCTCTTTATTACACGGTAGCCGCTTCTTTATTACACGGTAGCCGCCTCTTTACTACACGGTAGCCGCCTCTTTAGTACATGGTAGCCACCTCTTTACTACACGGTAGCCGCCTCTTTATTACACGGTAACCGCCTCTTTACTACACAATAGCCGCCTCTTTACTACACAATAGCCGCCTCTTTACTGCATGATAGCTGCCTCTTTACTACACAATAGCCTCCTCTTTACTACACGCAAGTCGCCTCTTTGCTACACAAGAGCCGCCTCTTTACTACACAATAGCCGCCTCTTTACTGCACGCAAATCGCCTCTTTACTACACAATAGCCGCCTCTTTACTACACAATAGCCGCCTCTTTACTACACAATAGCCGCCTCTTTACTACACAATAGCCACCTCTTTACTGCACGCATCTTTACTACACAATAGCCGCCTCTTTACTACACGCAAGTCACCTCTTTACTACACAATAGCCGCCTCTTTACTACATGCAATAGCCACCTCTTTACTACACGCAAGTCGCCTCTACACAACACAATAGCTGCCTCTTTGCTACATAATAGCCGCTTCTTTACTACACAATAGCCGCCTCTTTACTACATGCAATAGCCGTCTCTATACTACACAATAGCCGCCTCTATACTACACAATAGCCGCCTCTATACTACGCAATAGATGCCTCTATACTACACAAAAGTAGCCTCTATACTACCCAATAGCCGCCTCTATACTACACGGTGGCTGCCTTTTTATTACACGGTAGCCGCCTCTTTATTACAAGGTAGCCTCCTCTTTATTACAAGGTAGCCTCCTCTATACTACATGGTAGTCACAGAATTTCAAGAGGATGTCTCTAGTTAGATTTCTGGTTACATTTACAGTTCTGTGAAAAAGTGTTTTGCCCCCTTCCTGATTTCCTATTCTTTTGCATGTTTGTCACACATAAATGTTTCAGATCACAAAACAAATTTAAATATTAGACAAAGGTAACGCAAGTAAACACAAAATGCAGTTTTTAAATAAACGTCTTTTTTAAAAAGAAAAAAGAAATCAAATCTACAGGCCCTGTGTGAAAAAGTGATTCCTCCCCTAATTAAAACAAAAATTAACTGTGGTTTATCACATTTTTGGGAAACTTGAGTTCAAATTCCCTAGCCACACCAAGGCCTGATTACTGCCACACTGGTCCTAGTCAAGAAATCACTTAAATAGGACCTGCCTGACAAATTGAAGTAGACCAAAAGATCCTCGAAAGCTAGGTATCATGCCATGATCCAAAGAAATTCTGGAACAAATGAGACACAAAGTAATTGAGATCTATCAGTCTGGGAAAGGTTATAAAGCCATTTCTATAGCTTTGGGACTCCAGTGAACCTCAGTGAGAGCCGTTATCCACAAATGATGAAAACATGGAACAGTGGTGAATCTTCTCAGGAGTAGCCGGTCGACCAAAATTACCCCAAGAGTGCAGTGATGACTCATCCAAGATGTCACAAAAGACCCGACAACAACATCCAAAAAACTGCAGACCTCACTTGCCTCAGTTAGTACCAGTGTTCATGACTCCACCATAAGGAAGAAACTGAGCAAAAAATGGCCTGCATGTCAAAGTTCCAAGATGAAAACCACTGCTGAGCAATAATAACATAAAGGCTGATCTCCGTTTTGCCAGAAAACATCTTGATGATCCCCAAGACTTTTCGGAGAATACTCTGTGGACTGACGAGACAAAAGTTGAAATTTTGGAAGATGTATGTCACACATATCTTGCATAGATGTAACACAGCATTTCAGAAAAGGAACATCATACCAACAGTAAAATATGGTGGTGGTAGTGTGATGGTATGGGGCTGTTTTGCTGCTTTAGGACCTGGAAGACTTGCTGTGGTAAATGGAACCTTGAATTCTGTTGTCTACCAAAAAACCCTGAAGGAGAATGTCCGTCCATCTATTCGTATTTCAAAAATCTGACTGTCACATCCAAACATAGACTAGGTGTGAACAGATGCTGAACCTAGAGTCACCAACTCATATACAGTCAAATAAATAAGGCAGCACACTGTGGCGCTAAAACATGCAAACATGAAACATGAAAATTGAACTGCATTACTGCATTAGAAATATGAAAAAATGAGAGCGTTTATCGCATAAATTGGCCAATTCATGTGTACCTGGTAGCCATATTAGGTAGGGCATCTCCCTTATACCAGGTCCTACACTTACTTTCCTTTCCTCGCTGAGAATAAACGTCTTCATCTGAATGTCTACCTGTGAAACCTCTTCTGAGACTAAATTTCTCTCCCTCTGTGGAGGGGTAATGGACCTGCTGCGATTAAAACACATGTGGCTAAGAGGCAGAGTGGTCAGTCAGAAGGCTAGTGAATACAAATTTCAAAAAAACTGACCGTCACATCCAAACATAGACTAAGTGTGAACAGGTGCTGAACCTAGAGTCCCCAACTCATATACAGTCAAATAAATAAGGCAGCACACTGCGGCGCTAAAACATGCAAACATGAAACATGAAAATTGAACTGCATTACTGCACTAGAAATATGAAAAAATGAGAGCGTTTAGCGCATATGCGGCTACCAGGTACACATGAATTGGCCAATTTATGCGCTAAAAGTTCTAATTTTTTCATATTTCTAGTGCAGTAATGCAGTTAAATTTTCATGTGTCATGTTTGCATGTTTTAGCGCCGCAGTGTGCTGCTTTATTTATTTGACTGTATATGAGTTGGTGACTCTAGGTTCAGCACCTGTTCACACTTAGTATATGTTTGGATGTGACGGTCAGTTTTTTTAAATTTGTATTCACTAGCCTTCTGACTGAGCACTCCGCCTCTTAGCCACAGGTGTTTAAATCGCAGCAGGTCCATTACCCCTCCACAGAGAGAGAGAAATTTAGTCTCAGAAGAGGTTTCACAGGTACCCAATCAGATGAAGACGTTTATTCTCAACGAGGAAAGGAAAGTGTAGGACCAGGCATAAGAGAGATGCCCTAATGTGGCTACCAGGTACACATGAATTGGCCAATTTATGCGCTAAATGCTCTCATTTTTTCATATTTCTAGTGCAGTAATGCAGTTCAATTTTCATGTTTCATGCTTGCATGTTTTAGCGCCGCAGTGTGCTGCCTTATTTATTACTAGATGGCAGCCCGATTCTAAAGAATCGGGAGTCTAGAATCCATATATACTTTATTTATTCAAATGTTAGAATAATACAATTAATAAATAATAGTAAGAAAGAACAAAAATAATAGGCAGTATATGGAGAAAACACCAAACAAAAGTTCAAAATTGGTGTGAAAATGTCACTGAACCACTTCACAACTAAATATATATAGTTTTGGTAAATGGTATTATCATTTTTTTGACGAAATTCGGCAGGAGCTTGAAGAGCAACGTCACTGGGCCCGCCTCCACGCAGTAGAAACTTGCTGTGAGGTAAAAATTCAAAAATCACACCAAAATGGCGGGCGGAGTGTGTCACAGTACGGCACGTTTCTGATTGGTCGCTCGCAGCAGGCGCAAACCAATCAGACACTGGACACTGTTGACGTCACTTATCTCCGGACATTATCTCCGGACATTATCTCCGGACATTATCTCCGCACATTAGCTCCGGACATTAGCTCCGGACATTAGCTCCGGACAAAACCACGGAAGTTGGCACAAATTGCAGGAAGTAGTATTCTAGGCAATTAATCTCCGGACATTAGCTCCGGACATTAGCTCCGGACATTAGCTCCGGACAAAGCCACGGAAGTTGGCACAAATTGCAGGAAGTAGTATTCTAGGCAATTATATATTAGATTATTAAGAAAAGCAAAATTAAGACTTTGGAATGGCCTAGTCAAAGTCCTAACCTTATTCTGATTGAGATGCCGTGTCATGACCTTAAAAGGGCGGTTCATGCTCGGAGACCCTCCAGTGTTGCTGAATTACAACAATTCTGCAAAGATGAGTGGGCCAAAATTTCTCCAGGGCGTTGTAAAAGACTCATTGCCACTTATCACAAATGCTTCATTGCAGTTGTTGCTGCTAAGGGTGGCCCAACCAGTTATTAGATTAAGGGGTCAATCACTTTTTTCACACAGGGCCCTGTAGGTTTGGATTTTTTTTCCCCTTAATACCGTATATACTCGAGTATAAGCCGAGACCCCTAATTTTGCAACAAAAAATTGGGAAAACTTAATGACTCGAGTATAAGCCTAGGGTGGGAAATGCAGCAGCTACTGGTAAATTTCAAAAATAAAAATAGATATCAATAAAACTAAAATTAATTGAGACATCATTAGGTTAAGTGTTTTTGAATATCCATGTTGAATCAGGAGCCCTATATAATGCTCCATACAGTTTATGATGGGCCCCATAAGATGCTCCATATTAAAATATGTCCCATATAATGCTGCACAAATGTTGATTATGACCCCATAAGATGCTCCATACAGACATTTGCCCCATACAATGCTGCACAAATGTTGATTATGACACCATAAGATGCTCCATAGACACAGTTGCACCGTATAATGCTCCACAAATGCTGATTATGGCCCCATAAGATGCTCCATAGAGATATTTGCCACATATAATGCTGCACATGGCCCCATACAGATATTTGCCCATATACAGTTAGGGCCAGAAATATTTGGACAGTGACACAAGTTTTGTTATTTTAGCTGTTTACAAAAACATGTTCAGAAATACAATTACCGTATATACTCGAGTATAAGCCAACCCGAGTATAAGCCGACCCCCCTAATTTTGCCACAAAAAACTGGGAAAACTTATTGACTCGAGTATAAGCCTAGGGTGGAAATGCAAAAATAAATTTTATTCAAAAATAAAAATAGATCATTATTTCCCCATAGCTGTGCCATATAGTGCTCTGCACCGTTCATTATTTCCCCATAGCTGTGCCCCATATAGTGCTCTGCACCGTTCATTGTGCCCCATTGCTGTGCCCATATACGGTGCTCTGCACCGTTCATTGTGCCCCATTGCTGTGCCATATACGGTGCTCTGCACCGTTCATTGTGCCCCATTGCTGTGCCATATACGGTGCTCTGCACCGTTCATTGTGCCCCATTGCTGTGCCATATACGGTGCTCGGCACCGTTCATTGTGCCCCATTGCTGTGCCATATACGGTGCCATATGCTCCCTGCATGTCCCACATATATACACAGCTCTGCCGCCTGCATGTCTCACATATATACACAGCTCTGCCGCCTGCATGTCCCTCATATATACACAGCTCTGCTCCCTGCATGTCCCACATATATACACAGCTCTGCTCCCTGCATGTCCCACATATATACACAGCTCTGCCGCCTGCATGTCCCACATATATACACAGCTCTGCTCCCTGCATGTCCCACATATATACACAGCTCTGCCGCCTGCATGTCCCACATATATACACAGCTCTGCTCCCTGCATGTCCCACATATATACACAGCTCTGCCGCCTGCATGTCCCACATATATACACAGCTCTGCTCCCTGCATGTCCCACATATATACACAGCTCTGCTCCCTGCATGTCCCACATATATACACAGCTCTGCTCCCTGCATGTCCCACATATATACACAGCTCTGCTCCCTGCATGTCCCACATATATACACAGCTCTGCTCCCTGCATGTCCCACATATATACACAGCTCTGCTCCCTGCATGTCCCACATATATACACAGCTCTGCTCCCTGCATGTCCCACATATATACACAGCTCTGCTCCCTGCACCGTTCATTGTGCCCCATAGAAATCTCTGCCGCCGCCGCCGCTGCTGCAATAAAAAAAAAAAAACACATACTCACCTCCCTTGATTGCAGCTCCCGGCGTCTCGTTCCGGCGCCTCCATCTTCCCGGCGTCTCTGCTCTGACTGATCAGGCAGAGGGCGCCGCGCACACTATATGCGTCATCGCGCCCTCTGCCTGAACAGTCAGAGCGCAGACGCCGGGAAGATGGAGGCGCCGGCCGGGAAGATGGAGCGACGCCCGGCGGCTGGAACGAGGACAGGTGAATATGACATACTCACCTAGTCCTGGCGATCCTCGCGCTGTCCCTCTGCCTGGTCTTCGGTGCCGCAGCTCTTCCTGTCAGCGGTCACCGGCACCGCCGATTAGAGGAATGAATAGGCGGCTCCGCCCCTATGGGAGGTGGAGCCGCTTATTCATATCTCTAATGAGCGGTCCCACGTGACCGCTGAAGAGAGGAAGAAGCTGCAGCACAGAAGACGGGGAGGAAGGCAGGGACAGCGCGAGGATCGCTGGGACTAGGTAAGTATACCTCAGCGCCCTCACCCCCTCACCCGCCGACCCTGCCACCCACATTGACTCGAGTATAAGCCGAGAGGGGCACTTTCAGCCCAAAAATTTGGGCTGAAAATCTCGGCTTATACTCGAGTATATACGGTATATATAATATGGGCTGAAAGTGCACACTCCCAGCTGCAATATGATAGTTTCCACATCCAAATCGGAGAAAGGGTTTAGGAATCATAGCTCTGTAATGCATAGCGTCCTCTTTTTCAAGGGACCAAAAGTAATTGGACAATGGACTCTAAGGGCTGCAATTAACTCTGAAGGCGTCTCCCTCGTTAACCTGAAATCAATGAAGTAGTTAAAAGGTCAGGGGTGGATTCCAGGTGTGTGGTTTTGCATTTGGAAGCTGTTGCTGTGAGCAGACAACATGCGGTCAAAGGAACTCTCAATTGAGGTGAAGCAGAACATCCTGAGGCTGAAAAAAAAGAAAAAATCCATCAGAGAGATAGCAGACATGCTTGGAGTAGCAAAATCAACAGTTGGGTACATTCTGAGAAAAAAGGTATTGACTGGTGAGCTTGGGAACTCAAAAAGGCCTGGGCGTCCACGGATGACAACAGTGGTGGATGATCGCCGCATACTTAATTTGGTGAAGAAGAACCCGTTCACAACATCAGCTGAAGTCCAGAACACTCTCAGTGAAGTAGGTGTATCTGTCTCTAAGTCAACAGTAAAGAGAAGACTCCATGACAGTAAATACAAAGGGTTCACATCTAGATGCAAACCATTCATCAATACCAAAAATAGACAGGCCAGAGTTAAATTTGCAGAAAAACACCTCAAGAAGCCAGCTCAGTTCTGGAAAAGTATTCTATGGACAGATGAGACAAAGATCAACCTGTACCAGAATGATGGGAAGAAAAAAGTTTGGAGAAGAAAGGGAACGGCACATGATCCAAGGCACACCACATCCTCTGTAAAACATGGTGGAGGCAACGTGATGGCATGGGCATGCATGGCTTTCAATGGCACTGGGTCACTTGTGTTTATTGATGACATAAGAGCAGACAAGAGTAGCCGGATGAATTCTGAAGTGTACCGGGATATACTTTCAGCCCAAATTCAGCCAAATGCTTCAAAGTTGATTGGACGGCGCTTCATAGTACAGATGGACAATGACCCCAAGCATACATCCAAAGCTACCCAGGAGTTCATGAGTGCCAAAAAGTGGAACATTCTGCAATGGCCAAGTCAATCTCCAGATCTAAACCCAATTGAGCATGCATTTCACTTGCTCAAATCCAGACTTAAGACGGAAAGACCCACAAACAAGCAAGACCTGAAGGCTGCGGCTGTAAAGGCCTGGCAAAGCATTAAGAAGGAGGAAACCCAGCGTTTGGTGATGTCCATGGGTTCCAGACTTAAGGCAGTGATTGCCTCCAAAGGATTTGCAACAAAATATTGAAAATAAAAATATTTTGTTTGGGTTATGTTTATTTGTCCAATTACTTTTGACCTCCTAAAATGTGGAGTATTTGTAAAGAAAAGTGTACAATTCCTACATTTTCTATCAGATATTTTTGTTCAACCCTTCAAATTAAACGTTACAATCTGCACTTGAATTCTGTTGTAGAGGTTTCATTTCAAATCCAATGTGGTGGCATGCAGAGCCCAACTCGCGAAAATTGTGTCACTGTCCAAATATTTCTGGCCCTAACTGTAATGCTGTACATGGCCCCATACAGATATTTGCCCCATATAATGCTGCACATGGCCCCATACAGATATTTGCCCCATATAATGCTGCACATGGCCCCATAAGCTGCTCCATACATATATTTGCCCCATATAACGCTGCACATGGCCCCATAAGATGCTCCATACAGATATTTGCCCCATATAATGCTGCACATGGCCCCATACAGATATTTGCCCCATATAATACCGCACATGGCCCCATGCAGATATCTGCCCATATAATGCTGTACATGGCCCCATACAGATATTTGCCCCATATAATGCTGCACATGGCCCCATAAATATATTTGCACCATATAATGCTGCACATGGCCCCATACAGATATTTGCCCCATATAATACCGCACATGGCCCCATAAGATGCTCCATACAGATACTTGCCCCATATAATGCTGTACATGGCTCCATACAGATATTTGCCCCATATAATGCTGCACATGGCCCCATACAGATATTTGCCCATATAATGCTGTACATGGCCCCATACAGATATTTGCCCATATAATGCTGTACATGGCCCCATACAGATATTTGCCCATATAATGCTGTACATGGCCCCATACAGATATTTGCCCATATAATGCTGTGCATGGCCCCATACAGATATTTGCCCCATATAATGCTGCACATGGCCCCATAAGATGCTCCATACAGACATTTTCCCCATATGCTGTTGCTGCGATTAAAAAGAAAAAATCACATACCGTATATACTCGAGTATAAGCCGAGATTTTCAGCCCAAATTTTTGGGCTGAAAGTGCCCCTCTCGGCTTATACTCGAGTCACGGTGGGTGGCAGGGTCGGCGGGTGAGGGGGAGAGGGCGCTGAGGCATACTCACCTAGTCTCGGCGCTCCTGACGCTCCCCCTGCCCGTCCCACGGTCTTCGGGTGCCGCAGCTCTTCCCCTCTTCAGCGGTCATGTGGGACCGCTCATTAAACTCATGAATATGGACTCCACTCCCATAGGGGTGGAGCCACATATTCATTCCTCTGAGCGGTGCCAGTGACCGCTGACAGGAAGAGCTGCAGCACCCGAAGACAGTGTGACAGGCAGGGGCAGCGTCAGGACCGCCGGGACTAGGTGAGTATTTTATATTCACCTTTCCGCGTTCCACCCGCCGGGCGCCGCTCTGTCTTCCCGGCGCCGCTCTGTCTTCCCGGCGTCTCTGCGCTCTGACTGTGCAGGTCAGAGGGCGCGATGACGCATATAGTGTGCGCGGCGCCCTCTGCCTGATCAGTCAGCAGAGAGATGCCGGGACGAGAGGCCGGAACGAGACGCCGGGAGCTGCAATCAAGAGAGGTGAGTATGGCTTTTTTTTTTTTTTTTTTTTTTATTATTGCAGCAGCAGCAGCAATGGCACAGATTTATATGGAGCATCTATGGGGCAAAAATGAACGGTGCAGAGCACTATATGGCACAGCTATGGGGCAAGAAAGAAGGTGCAGAGCACTATATGGCAGTTATGGGGCAAGAATGAATGGTGCAGAGCACTATATGGCACAGCTATGGGGCAAGAATGAATGGTGCAGAGCACTATATGGCAGAGCTATGGGGCAAGAAAGAACTGTGCAGAGCACTATATGGCACAGTTATGGGGCAATAATGAATGGTGCAGAGCACTATATGGCACAGCTATGGGGCAATAATGAATGGTGCAGAGCACTATATGGCACAGCTATGGGGGCAAGAAAGAACAGTGCAGAGCACTATATGGCACAGTTATGGGGCAAAAATGAACGGTGCAGAGCACTATATGGCACGGTTATGGGGCAAAAATGAACGGTGCAGAGCACTATATGGCACAGTTATGGGGCAAGAATGAACGGTGCAGAGCACTATATGGCACAGCTATGGGGCAAGAAAGAACGGTGCAGAGCACTATATGGCACAGTTATGGGGCAAGAATGAACGGTATGGAGCATCTATTTTTATTTTTGAAATTCATCGGTAGCTGCTGCATTTTCCACCCTAGGCTTATACTCGAGTCAATAAGTTTTCCCAGTTTTTTGTGGCAAAATTAGGGGGGTCGGCTTATACTCGGGTCGGCTTATACTCGAGTATATACGGTACTCACCTCTCAGGCCCCCGGCACTTGCTATATTCACCGGTCAGCGTTCCACTGACGGCCGCTACTATGTCTTCCCCTTCCCCGTCCTCTGCACTGACGTTCAGGCAGAGAGCGGCGCGCACACTAATCGCGTCACTGCGCCCTCTGAGCTGAGCGTCACTGCAGAGGATGCAGAAGATGGAGCTGCGGCCGTCGGTGGAACGGGGAAGAGGTGAATATCGCGCACTGCCCTCGTTATACTCACCTGCTCCTGGCGCGGTCCCTGCACGTCCCTAGTTCTCCCGCACCGGCAGCTTCTTCCTATATTGAGCGGTCACATGGTACTGCTCATTACAGTAATGAATATGCGGCTCCACCCCTGTGAGAATGGAGTCGGGTCCATATTCATTACTGTAATGAGCGGTACCATGTGACCGCTCACTATAGGAAGAAGCTGCTGGCGCTGGTGAACCAGGGACCGCACCAGGAGCAGATGAGTATTATTACACAGCTCTGCTCCCCTTCCCCTGCCGACCCCTGGGTATGACTCGAGTAGAAGCCGAGAGGGGCAATTTTAGCCTAAAAAAAAATGGGCTGAAATTCTCAGCTTATACTCGAGTATATACGGTAATTAAGACCTTCATTTAAAAACTGAGTTTTGTGTTTACTTGTGTCATCTTTGTCTAATATTTATATTTGTTTGGTGATCTGAAACATGTAAGTGTAACAAACATGCAAAAGAATAGTAAATCAGGATATTCCATACATTTATAATAGATGTGGATCCCACTGGGCAAGACATCTGTATAGAAGGGGACCCCAACATGCACATTTATCAGCAGATGATGAGAATTCCCATACATGACAGCTCAGCTACAAATGTCAGGTCACCGTTCTCCAGATAGATGCAGGTCCCATTGCTGGAAGCCACATCTACTTTACATTTATGGCAGAGCCATATGCCAGAATTGTGCAAGATAGGCAAGACAAATCATTGAGTCCATATTATCATCCAGCTTTCCCTAAAGACTATGTATAGAAATTTGTATTAATACGGCATTTTCCAAGGGCCTAACAAAATCTTTTAAATGTTTTCTGGAGGAACACTTGGTAAGTCATGTACTTTCTCCATCACAGGTGGGAGCGTCTTCTATAAAAGACTATGAAACGTTTGTCTGGGCTGTCTCCTCTGAAGCTCTTGCAGATGGATCAGAATCTTACTGCAGCGTTCAATTTCAAGGTGAGAAAAGTGTCATTTGGAAGTAATGATTTGGGCTCTGTGCATGTTGCATCTGAGCCTTTGGTCTGCACTTCAGGAATATTTCCCCACGTACTCCTCTAGTAGAAGGTTTGATGTAGGCCACCGTTAGTTAATCACTTGGAGTTCATCACTGTTGTGTCCCTGTCTGCTATTGTACGATGCTCTTTCCATCCTGCAGAAATGCAGAGGTGCCAGGTAACACCACCGGCACCTCTGTAGATTACAAGAAAATAAAGAATCACTTTTGTAACGTGAGTAATAGGGGGGTGGGGTTAGAACAGTTAATAATTTAAGAAAGAATAGAGGTACAGAGAGGAACATCAAGTGCATGTATACTAATGCCAGAAGCCTCACTAACAAAATGGACGAATTAGAACTAATGTTGTTGGAGCATAATTATGACATGGTGGGGATATCTGAAACGTGGCTGGATGAGAGCCATGACTGGGCTGTTAACTTGCAGGGCTATAGCCTGTTCAGAAATGACCGAATGGATAGGCGAGGGAGAGGTGTGTGTCTATATGTAAAATCGTCCTTAAAACCCATCCTGCGTGATAATATAGGTGAATCTAATGAAAATGTAGAATCCCTGTGGGTGGAGATAAGGGGAGGGGGAAAAATAATAAATTACTGATAGGGGTTTGTTATAAATCTCCAAAAATAATGGAAGCAATGGAGAATATCCTCGTAAAGCAAATAGATGAAGCTGCGACTCAAGGAGAAGTCATTATTATGGGGGACTTCAACTACCCTGAAATAGATTGGGGAACAGAAACCTGCAGTTCCAGCAAAGGTAATCGGTTTTTGACAACTATGAGAGACAATTACCTTTCACAACTGGTTCAGGACCTAACAAGAAGGGGGGCACTGCTAGACCTAATATTAACCAACAGGCCAGACCACATAGCAAATATAAGGGTTGGGGGTCACTTGGGGAATAGTGATCACAAAATAATAAGTTTTCATGTATCCTTTAATAAGATTTGTAGTAGAGGGCTTACAAGGACACTAAATTTCAGGAGGGCAAATTTCCAACGGATGAGAGAGGATCTTGGTGCAATTAACTGGGACGATATCCTGAGACATAAAAATACACAAAGAAAATGGGAGACGTTTATTAGCATCCTGGATAGAACCTGTGCACAGTATATACCGTATGGGAATAAACATACTAGAAATAGGAGGAAACCAGTATGGCTAAATAGAGCTGTAAGGGGAGCAATAAGTGACAAAAAGAAAGCATTTAGAGAATTAAAGGAAGTAGGCAGTGAGGAGGCATTAAATAAATACAGAAAATTAAATAAATTCTGTAAAAAGCAAATCAAGGCAGCAAAGATTGAGACAGAGAGACTCATTGCCAGAGAGAGTAAAAATAATCCTAAAATATTCTTTAACTACATAAATAGTAAGAAACTAAAAAATGATAGTGTTGGCCCCCTTAAAAATAGTCTGGGTGAAATGGTGGATGAGGATGAGGAAAAAGCCAATATGCTAAATGACTTTTTTTCATCAGTATTTACACAAGAAAATCCCATGGCAGACAAAATGACTAGTGATAAAAATTCCCAATTAAATGTCACCGGCTTAACCCAGCAGGAAGTGCGGCGGCGTCTAAAAATCACTAAAATTCACAAATCTCCGGGCCCGGATGGGATACCCCCTCGAGTACTGCAGGAATTAAGTACAGTCATTGATAGACCATTATTTTTAATCTTTAGAGACTCCATAATAACAGGGTCTGTACCACAGGACTGGCGTATAGCAAATGTGGTGCCAATATTCAAAAAGGGGACAAAAACTGAACTCGGAAATTATCGGCCAGTAAGCTTAACCTCTACTGTGGGTAAAATCCTGGAGGGAATTCTAATGGATGCTATACTGGAGTATCTGAAGAGGAATAACCTCATGACCCAGTATCAGCACGGGTTTACTAGGGACCGTTCATGTCAGACTAATTTGATCAGTTTCTATGAAGAGGTAAGTTCCGGATTGGACCAAGGGAACCCAGTGGATGTAGTGTATATGGACTTTTCAAAAGCTTTTGATACGGTGCCACACAAAAGGTTGATACATAAAATGAGAATAATGGGGATAGCGGAAAATATGTGCAAGTGGGTTGAGAGCTGGCTCAGGGATAGGAAACAAGGTGGTTATTAATGGAGCACACTCGGACTGGGTAGCGGTTAGCAGTGGGGTACCACAGGGCTCAGTATTGGGCCCTCTTCTTTTTAACATATTTATTAATGACCTTGTAGGGGGCATTCAGAGTAGAATTTCAATATTTGCAGATGACACTAAACTCTGCAGGGTAATTAATACAGAGGAGGACAATTTTATATTACAGGATGATTTATGTAAACTAGAAGCTTGGGCTGATAAATGGCAAATGAGCTTTAATGGGGTAAATGTAAGGTCATGCACTCGGGTAGAAGTAATAAGATGTATAATTATGTGCTCAATTCTAAAACTCTGGGCAAAACCGTCAATGAAAAAGACCTGGGTGTATGGGTGGATGACAAACTCATATTCAGTGGCCAGTGTCAGGCAGCTGCTACAAAGGCAAATAAAATAATGGGATGCATTAAAAGAGGCATAGATGCTCATGAAGAGAACATAATTTTACCTCTATACAAGTCACTAGTTCGACCACACTTAGAATACTGTGCACAGTTCTGGTCTCCGGTGTTTAAGAAAGACATAGCTGAACTGCAGCGGGTGCAGAGAAGAGCGACCAAGGTTATTAGAGGACTGGGGGTCTGCAATACCAAGATAGGTTATTACACTTGGGGCTATTTAGTTCGGAAAAACAAAGACTAAGGGGTGATCTTATTTTAATGTATAAATATATGAGGGGACAGTACAAAGACCTTTCTGATGATCTTTTTAATCATAGACCTGAAACAGGGACAAGGGGGCATCCTCTGCGTTTGGAGGAAAAAAGGTTTAAGTATAATAACAGACGGGGATTCTTTACTGTAAGAGACTATGGAACTCTCTGCCGTATGATGTTGTAATGAGTGATTCATTACTTAAATTTAAGAGGGGACTGGATACATTTCTGGAAAAGTATAATGTTACAGGGTATATATACTAGATTCCTTGATAGGGCGTTGATCCAGGGAACTAGTCTGATTGCCGTATGTGGAGTCGGGAAGGAATTTTTTTCCCCAATGTGGAGCTTACTCTTTGCCACATGGGTTTTTTTTGCCTTCCTCTGGATCAACATGTTAGGGCATGTTAGGTTAGGCTATGGGTTGAACTAGATGGACTTATAGTCTTCCTTCAACCTTAATAACTATGTAATTGAAGCAATTTCATGTCATGTTTTCCAAAACTTCATTCTCCCACAGCCTGTTACTTACCACGGCCTGGGGAGCAGCAGTATCATTTTCGCTATGTGGATCACGATGGAGTGGTGAAAGGAATCAGTGAATCTTTTGTGTTCAATGTACCACGTCCCATGGAAGACCTGGTCACGCTGGAAGATGAGGAAGCATCCATGGACATGATCTTGGTCATCCCTAAAGCAACTTTCTTACAGGTACTTTAATGTCTTATGACTTTAAAGGGAACACATTTGGAAAAGTTATTATGAAACCGATTGTTAGGAGTCGAGTTTCCTCTGCTGCACAGGGGGAATCTCGATCCGTCTCCGCTGCAGTCTCCCATTCTCCTCCAGCCGCAGTGGAGTCTGCTCAGCGGGGACGTCGCTCCCAGTGTCTTGCTCGCTCTCACTCTGTACAGAGAGTTACTGCTGCTTCTTCAGCTCCTGCCATTAAAGTCAGTGCTGGTCAGCGGCGAGCGGACTTCCCTGGGACTAAGTCCTTGTTTGCGCACACTGAGCATGCCCAGAGCAAGATCTCCCGTTGGAGATCGAGGGTCATGTGCTCTGGCTCTGCAGCGCATTCCATTGGTCCTCTTGGCATGCCCTGGAAGGGCAAAGTTTCTGTGGCCACTTCCTGTCCTGCAATTATATAAACTGCGCATGACCGCACGGCCATGCGCTAGTGTACAATTGAATACGTGTGTTTGTTGTGAGTGCAAGTCGTTCATTAAATACCCCTACCCTATTGTATGACTGTTCGCGTATGGAGTATGGCTGCTATCTAGCGCCCGACAAATCACTCAACGTGTCACACACGTATCAGCGTCTATTGCTGTGACCGCCAGTGCGGCGCCACGCGCCAGTAGTGCGCTTCCTGACCCACGTCTGGGTGCTTAGTGGTGCCTGCCAGCACGGCACAGTTCGCACTTCGGTGCTCTAATTATAAGAGTTGCCTAACACACCCTGTTGCGGTGTTGTGTCAGCAAGTGGTCTAATCGGACTTCAATCCCAGTTGGGGTTAAGTTCGCTGACTGCTTGCTCGCCTTCTATGTGCGGTACCGCGATCCTGTGACGCAACAGGATCGCTTCCTTCACGTTGGGTGAAGTTTAACCCACGCGAGTATACTTATGAGTACCGCCATATAGTCCGTCATTACTACATCTCTGCACGGTGGACCCCGGGCTACGAATGCACCGTACACTATCAGTCTTATTATTTGGTGCGTTCCGCTAGCCCTAACACCGATAGCTACTACTCACCATTACTATTGCTTACTGTGTAAAGGGGAGTTAGAAAACGGCCATGCCTTGGCCAGCCTGTGGTATGTTAATTGATGTGGGTGACAATTTCTACTATCACATGCAAAGAGGGTTCTTCCTTCTGCTGGGAAAGAAGCAATGAATTACAATCTCATACGAGGGAAAACTGAGTGCACATGACCAAGGGCTTGAGACTTTGTAGTAGTCTATGGATGATGTGGAATGTCATCCATCAGTGGGTCAGAAAATTAGGAGGTCCCCATATATATTAGACTGTCAATGGAGCCTGCCAGGACCTGCAGGTTCTATTTTCATTAGTCTAATGTGTATGGTTGTCTTTAGATTTTGTCCTCATACACATGAGGCTAAGGTGGGCCAAACCTACTGATATTGACGGTCTAATATATATTGAGGCCTCCCAATTCTTCACTGACAGATGATGTCAAAGGAGAGAAGGATCCAGCATGTTGCATTTCGAGTGGCCAGTCCTTTTATTCTCCGGGAGATAAGCCACTGACATAGGAGACTCTCTCACGGAGAACACAGGAGCACTCAGCAGAGCTGAGCGTTCCTGTGTATTGTGTATTAAGGCATCGGAAAAGATAAGCGTCAGCTGAATATAAATTCAGAAGGAAAATCTGTACCAAATTTGCCCTATGTGAACATATCCTATATATTTACCACTTGAATTTTATTCAAACAGCAACAGCTAGATGTGTCCCAGCAGGAGAGGAATGATCTCATGAGAGTGCGACTTGCACTGGAGGAAGATGTGAGCTCTCTTAAGAAACAAATGAAAGATCTTGAGGTTTCACTGGAAGCCTCAAACAGCAAACATGCTTCAGTCAATAACAAATACCAGGTATGCATTTCAATCATCCAGTGGTAGAAAGAGTTGCGTCAACTTCATTCTGAAAGGTTTTTCCATGCAGGTGATAAATCGCTACTCGCTGAGTGTTGACCACTGGAATCCCCACTGATCTCGAGAATGGGGTTCTCCAGAACTCCTTCCCAGTAGAGTGGAGGTTCAAAGTGGATGTCAGTTTTCCATTTATTGTCAATAGGGCTGCCTGAGAAAGCCAGGTACAATATCATAGATAATGAGTGGATGAATAGAGGGAATATTCAACCTTTGCTTAATGAATGTGGCTCTGCAGATCCCCAGTCTGGG
The DNA here is from genome assembly GCF_032444005.1 of Ranitomeya imitator. Taxonomy (NCBI): domain Eukaryota; kingdom Metazoa; phylum Chordata; class Amphibia; order Anura; family Dendrobatidae; genus Ranitomeya; species Ranitomeya imitator. The sequence continues at coordinate 724,151,261 of NC_091284.1, forward strand.
GATCATTGGGGTGCCAGCGATTTAGAAGTTATCTCCTGTCCTATGGATAGGTGATAACTTACCAACATGGTAAAAAAGTATTCTTGTTTTATGTTTAATCACTTTTTATTAAGAGAAGTTTATCATAGTAACAATACTAGACAAAGTGAGGAAAAAATGGTAGACGTGAAGCCTTGCAGCGCTTAATAACAGACAAATGCACACAAAGGATAATTCAATATAAAGAATCATGTAAAACACATGGAAGAAATGCATCTATTACGGTATTTCAAAACGCTCAGGTCCGTAGGGATAGAGAAGTCGGTTGTTAAACATCACAGCCGGTTTTAATCCAATATGGTAATCATATAAGACTGAATATGTTGACGTTAAACACTTGCCTTGCTTTAGAGTAAATGCTATAAACTCATGTTACTCAGCTTTAAGTGTAGGAGAGAATAATCTGGGGAGGATATTAAGAAATGAGAAGGGAGGAAGGAAGAAGGGGGAGAAAGAAGGAGAAAGAGAAAATAAAAGGGGGGAATGGGAAAGTGAATTTGCTCTTGCTGAAAGCACTGTCAGATATTGTTATTATGGCATATATTCCTTCTTCTTGAATATAGGGATTGGAAGTTAGGATAATCTCTATAAAGGATCCTTGGTTGCCATAGCCGGAGAAATTTTGTGTGGTCTCCTGAGGCTTCCGCTCTTAATTCCTCCATATTATGAATATATGAGAATTCCTGCCTTTCCGTCACTGACGGATCACTGAGCGGGCCGCTGTGAGACAGAATCACAAAAAACGTTGTTTTTGTGCTCCAATAGAACCCGGGAGTATGGACAGGAGAGCAAGTATTCTTGTTATAAGTGATGCTTATTTCCCCAGCGTGGAAAGGTATCATTTTGTGGAGGGTGAGAATGGGTGAATATCTCTAAGTATACAGTATTTCAGAAGCAATTTATTTGGATTGAGGTACGAAATTGCTGCTGGTGTGAGCAAGTTCTCCAGACGCCAATGTAAACTTGCACGCTTAGAAATTGAGAAGGGAAGAAAATTGCTGCCAGATATATCTCCCACAGGAATAAGTATCGCCTATGTTGAAATCCAACACTACTATGCTGGTTTATATAGCGCTGAGATATTCCGCAGAGCTTCACCAATATTTTCATCACTTCCCCCGTTAGAGCTCACACTCTAAATTCCTTATCAGTATGGGGTGTCAGAGAAAAGTCGAGTCCCCGGAGGAAACCCACACAAACTGGGGAGAACATTCAAACACTATACAGTTGTCATTGGTGGGACTGAGCAGCCTGGCTGAAGATAGGAAAATGACAGCGCTCCATCTGGGTGTAATCCAAATATGAAAATTTATTTAAGCCATAAAACAGCAAACCGCAACGTTTCGACCCTGTGGGTCTTTATCAAGCATACCCTGCAGTACATAGGTCCGGCTATATATAGTATATGTGCCACGCAGGGCACCAATCACTAACAAGCCGCCCCCTACCACATAATTAACAATTTAAAAAATAAAAACAGACATCAGACATATGCCAATTAAAAATCTCCCAGCACTGGTAATAGACATGTGTACAACCGGTTAATATTCCCCACTGTTATATAGAAATAATCCGGAATCCTGAAGACTCAAACTATCCAGATCCGGTGACGGGGTCAACATAACTGTGTCCACCAATCATCTCTCGTCCACATGGAGTAGTAAACAAAGCGCTTCCAATCGATTCCAGGCTTACATTTGCGTCCTAAGATGTAGCGATGCCAATCGGAGGATTCCTTATCCGGACATGTCTTCACCACCAATAACAAGACCTATAACAAAGTCAGTAATCACCTACGTCCTAACCCCGAAGCCTCTAGCCACCAACTGCATAGTTCGGTAAGAGCCGGCGCGTCACCTCTCAGGACCGCCCCCAGCACGTGACCGCGTCGGGAACCAATCGAGAGAGGCGAGTACCTCACGCCCACCCAGTACAGAGCTCAGGGTCAAGCTGAAGCGTTGCCAGGACAACCGCAACGCCAGCACCATGCCATACATCTAGCAGCCGGCTGGATCCAGCGTTGCAGCAACGAGGAGGTGCACACGATCTTCTGCACAGATCGGAACCCCACATGCAACCACGTGGGGAACCAATCAAGGGCAGAGACCGTAATGCCCCTACCTCGCGCCGCACGCAAGGTAAACAACAGCGTAGTCAGGGCAACCACAACCTAGGCTCTGTACTTGTAATGCAGGAATCACCCATCCAGGCTATCCGAACAGATATAACCGAATACCTAGAAACATTGATGATATAAATGACCAATCCCCATCTTATATATGGATATATATGGGGCGTAAATTACAAGGGGGAGGTACAACGAATGAATAGTACCCGAATATCCTCCAGACCTCCCACTATATCACAAAACCCAACCACTATAGTGACTATCCATATAAAAAGACCCAAAACCGATTAACGTAATAAATAACAGACAACTATTATTACTAATAAACCAAATATGAATCATACTGTTAATACTATGCAACAGTCGAGGGGCACAGGAAAAAGAGCCCAATGTGATCCCATATCACGGGCAAAATTACAGTATATGAGATGTTCCATCCTATTGACCGTCGACTGTAGCAGAATCTACCTGAGAAAAAGAGAAAAGATACAAGAAAAATCAGGACATAAGAACCATACAATATACAACAAGATCCAACTAGGCCGCAGAGATATTAAAAACAAATACCAATGATCATGAGTTCACAATCCTACCGTACACAAGCATGTAGATTGAAGTCAATATTAAGACCTTTGGGTTGTAACGACCCCAAAGTGTAAATCCACCGAAGTTCCTTAGTCTTGAGAATTTGTAGTCTGTTACCTCCTCTCCTGAGTGCCGGGACACTATCTGTCACCCTAAATCTAAGTTGGTTTACTGAGTGTCTATTATCAGCAAAATGCTTAGGGACTGGTAATTCCGTAAGCCCCGTTCTCACTGTGCTCTTGTGTTTATTAATGCGAGCCCTTACCTCCATGGTTGTCTCACCAACATAGGTGAGTCCACCAGGGCACACAATCATGTACACAACATAACTTGAAGCACAAGTGTATCTCTCCTTGAGAAAAATCTTCTTCCCAGTATGTGGGTGGTAAAAAAACTCCCCCTTTAGCATGTTGTTGCAGCAAGAACAGCCCAAACATGGGAAATTCCCATTTTTAGCTGAACTTAGGGTACTCTGAATAGATTTTTTGGAGGTCCCAAATATCGGATTTCACAAGTCTATCTCTGAGGTTACGTCCCCTTTTAAATGACATCATGGGGAAAGTCTCAAAACTAGGGATAGAAGGAAGACCCCGTTGTAGCAGGGTCCAGTGTCGTCTCAGTATGTTCCCAATACGATTACTGGCTGAATTGTAAATCGACACAAAAGGAATCCTGTCATTCGTAGATTTGACGCGAGTCTTATTCCGGATACTACCACGGGAACAACCAGCAGCCTTATCCTTATACCTAGTTACCTCCCTTATAGGGTATCCCCTAGAGATAAATTTACTACACATCTCATTAAGTCTAAGATCCACCCGTTCCTCATCAGACACAATCCGCCTCACTCTTAAGAGCTGACTCCACGGAAGAGAACCCACCATTTTTCTTGGGTGATTGCTATCAAAAGCTAATAATCCATTTCTATCCGTTTCTTTAATAAAAATGTCAGTCTCTAATTTATTCCCACATTTGTAAACCAGAGTGTCCAGGAATTGTATCTGTGTAGTTGAGTGAGTCAGAGTAAATTGTAATTCGGGGTATATTTGATTCAAAACCCCATGGAAGGCCTCTAGCTCAACAGAAGTACCCTCCCATAACACGAAAATATCATCAATGTAGCGCCACCAGGCTCTGACGTGGCGCCAGAGGCTGGATTTGTACACGAACCCATCCTCAAGTACCGCCATGTAAATGTTGGCATACGTAGGGGCCACATTGGACCCCATGGCGGTACCTCTCAATTGCAAGAAAAACTCATCCCCAAACAGAAAAAAATTCCGCCTGAGGATGAATTCGAGCAATGTGAGGATGAGCCGTGCACATTCTGGGGCCACGTCAGAGCCCGATAGCGCACATGAGACCGCTTCAAGCCCTTTATCATGTTCAATGGAGGTATATGTGGGATCACATTCGGCTCCTTTTCCTGTGCCCCTCGACTGTTGCATAGTATTAACAGTATGATTCATATTTGGTTTATTAGTAATAATAGTTGTCTGTTATTTATTACGTTAATCGGTTTTGGGTCTTTTTATATGGATAGTCACTATAGTGGTGGGGTTTTATGATATAGTGGGAGGTCTGGAGGATATTCGGGTACTATTCATTCGTTGTACCTCCCCCTTGTAATTTACGCCCCATATATATCCATATATAATATGGGGATTGGTCATTTATATCATCAATGTTTCTAGGTATTCGGTTATATCTGTTCGGATAGCCTGGATGGGTGATTCCTGCATTACAAGTACAGAGCCTAGGTTGTGGTTGCCCTGACTACGCTGTTGTTTACCTTGCGTGCGGCGCGAGGTAGGGGCATTACGGTCTCTGCCCTTGATTGGTTCCCCACGTGGTTGCATGTGGGGTTCCGATCTGTGCAGAAGATCGTGTGCACCTCCTCGTTGCTGCAACGCTGGATCCAGCCGGCTGCTAGATGTATGGCATGGTGCTGGCGTTGCGGTTGTCCTGGCAACGCTTCAGCTTGACCCTGAGCTCTGTACTGGGTGGGCGTGAGGTACTCGCCTCTCTTGATTGGTTCCCAACACGGTCACATGCTGGGGGCGGTCCTGAGAGGTGACGCGCCGGCTCTTACCGAACTATGCAGCTGGTGGCTAGAGGCTTCGGGGTTAGGACGTAGGTGATTACTGACTTTGTTATAGGTCTTGTTATTGGTGGTGAAGACATGTCCGGATAAGGAATCCTCCGATTGGCATCGCTACATCTTAGGACGCAAATGTAAGCCTGGAATCGATTGGAAGCGCTTTGTTTACTACTCCATGTGGACGAGAGATGATTGGTGGACACAGTTATGTTGACCCCGTCACCGGATCTTGATAGTTTGAGTCTTCAGGATTCCGGATTATTTCTATATAACAGTGGGGAATATTAACCGGTTGTACACATGTCTATTACCAGTGCTGGGAGATTTTTAATTGGCATATGTCTGATGTCTGTTTTTATTTTTTAAATTGTTAATTATGTGGTAGGGGGCGGCTTGTTAGTGATTGGTGCCCTGCGTGGCACATATATATAGCCGGACCTATGTACTGCAGGGTATGCTTGATAAAGACCCACAGGGTCGAAACGTTGCGGTTTGCTGTTTTAAATAAATTTTCATATTTGGATTACACCCGGATGGAGCGCTGCCATTTTCCTATCTTCAGTCTTCTACGGTCCTATTGGGTTCCCTGGACCTGGACGGGCGCTCCGGTCAAGTGAAGTGCGGTTAGCCATTTTGTTTGTTTTGAGCAGCCTGGCTGTCAGACCCTTATTTATGACAATCTCTACAAGGAGAACCATATCTGTTTGTCTGTCTGTCTGACTATATCTATGTCTTCTTTCTTAAATGTAACAAGGGAAATGTGTAGACTTTCAAACTATTGTCCTAGGCATAGATCTTCAAAAAGTGACCTTTCTAAGCTACCATTTCAATCACTTTACAGGATCTCTCCGTAAGAGAACAGATAGTAAGAGAAGAACGTGATGTCCTGAGCTGTAAGGAAACCGAGCATCGAGATCAAATTCTGAAACTCGAGGGGGATATTCACATCATGAGCCTAAGGCTGCTGGAGAAGGAGAAGGAGCTTGACATGTAAAAACCTTGACTTTTGTTTACTAATTTGCTTTTGTCATATTTCTGCTTTCTAAGAAAATGGCCTTCATTGCAAAACTCCTATTTTTACCAAAAACACATTTTTTCGGACTCCTATAAATGGAGCTGTCAAACAAACGTTCATTCAGCAGACGGTTGTCTCTTCCAAGATAGCTAATAATAATAATAATCTTTATTTATATAGCGCCAACATATTCCACAGCGCTTTACAGTTTAACAGTTTCAAACACAACAGTCATAGCTACAAACACATTAGGCGGGGAGAGAAGAGAAAGCCGCTGTCAGACTCCTTTGGCAGCGCCTTATCTCTCCTGAAAACAAAATGATCAATCATTTTATTTCCAGTGCCTCGATCCTGATCTTTACAGTTGGGAGGACCTCATACAGTCATGGCCAAAAGTATTTAGAGTAATAAACCTTGCACTCAACTCAATGCTCAGGTGAGATATTTTAATGTAGTACTAAAACGTTTTGGTCCAAAATACACAGGACCTTCATCAGTTACGTACTATTAGATAAGTTTGCGGACAAAGAAAGAGACAAACGTGTCTCTGGGCACACAGTAGGCAGCGCTTGTATGAACCATGAGAACGGAACCAGATCAACTGTAGGATAGTCGCGGTATGTGCCCGGGTCAGACGTGGTATCCCCCGCTGTCTCTTTCTTTATCCGCAAACTTATCTAATAGTACGAAACTGATGAAGGTCCTGTGTGTTTTGGACCGAAACGTTTTAGTACTACATTAAAATATCTCACCTGAGCATTGAGTTGAGTGCAAGGTTTATTACTCTATGTACTACAGGGTGTGGGAACCTACCTTTTGCACCACTACTAATAGCGCACGCGTCCCTGTCATTATGGCCAAAAGTATTGACACCCCTGCAATTCTGTCAGATAATGCTCATTTTCTTCCTGAAAATGATTGCAAACACAAATTATTTGGTATTATTATCTTCATTTAATTTGTCTTAAATGAAAAAACACAAAAGAGAATGAAGCAAAAAGCAAAACATTGATCATTTCACACAAAACTCCAAAAATGGGCCAGACAAAAGTATTGGCACCCTCAGCCTAATACTTGGTTGCACAACCTTTAGCCAAAATAACTGCGACCAATCGCTTCCGGTAACCATCAATGAGTTTCTTACAATGCTCTGCTGGAATTTTAGACCATGCTTCTTTGGCAAACTGCTCCAGGTCCCTGATATTTGAAGGGTGCCTTCTCCAAACTGCCATTTTTAGATCTCTCCACAGGTGTTCTATGGGATTCAGGTCTGGATTCATTGCTGGCCACCTTAGAAGTCCCCAGTGCTTTCTCTCAAACCATTTTCTAGTGCTTTTTGAAGTGTGTTTTGGGTCATTGTCCTGCTGGAAGACCCATGACCTCTGAGGGAGACCCAGCTTTCTCACACTGGGCTCTACATTATGGTGCAAAATTTGTTGGTAGTCTTCAGACTTCATAATGCCATGCACACTGTCAAGCAGTCCAGTGCCAGAGGCAGCAAAGCAACCCCAAAACATCAGGGAACCTCCACCATGTTTGACTGTAGGGACCATGTTCTTTTCTTTGAATGCCTCTTTTTTTCTCCTGTAAACTCTATGTTGATGCCTTTGCCCAAAAAGCTCTACTTTCGTCTCATCTGACCAGAGAACATTCTTCCAAAATGTTTTAGGCTTTTTCAGGTAAGTTTTGGCAAACTTCAGCCTGGCTTTTTTATGTCTCGGGGTAAGCAGTGGGGTCTTCCTTGGTCTCCTACCATACAGTCCCTTTTCATTCAGACGCCGACGGATAGTACGGGTTGACACTGTTGTACCCTCGGACTGCAGGGCAGCTTGAACTTGTTTGGATGTTAGTCGAGGTTCTTTATCCAACATCCGCACAATCTTGCCTTGAAATATCTTGTCAATTTTTCTTTTCCGTCCACATCTAGGGAGGTTAGCCACAGTGCCATGGCTTTAAACTTCTTGATGACACTGCACACGGTAGACACAGGAACATTCAGGTCTTTGGAGATGGACTTGTAGCCTTGAGATTGCTCATGCTTCCTCACAATTTGGTTTCTCAAGTCCTCAGACAGTTCTTTGGTCTTCTTTCTTTTCTCTCTGCTCAATGTGGTACACACAAGGACACAGGACAGAGGTTGAGTCAACTTTAATCCATGTCAACTGGCTGCAAGTGTGATTTAGTTATTGCCAACACCTGTTAGGTGCCACAGGTAAGTTACAGGTGCTGTTATTTACACAAATTAGAGAAGCATCACATGATTTTTCGAACAGTGCCAATACTTTTGTCCACCCCCTTTTTTATGTTTGGTGTGGAATTATATCCAATTTGGCTTTAGAACAATTCTTTTTGTGTTTTTTCATTTAAGACAAATTAAATGAAGATAATAATACCAAATAATTTGTGTTTGCAATTATTTTCAGGAAGAAAATGAGTATTATCTGACAGAATTGCAGGGGTGTCAATACTTTTGGCCATGACTGTACATATCAGATTGTCAGCCAGTCCTACCAAATCCGCAAGGTTCAGACGACTTTCATCTAATGTGTATGGGGCGTTTTGGTTATATAGCTTTGGAGCACTGTGTGTCTTTAATAAGCAATGCACCAGGTACTTTTAGGCCAGGATTTTAGGATATATGAAAAGTAACACATTTTATTAAAGGGGATGCGTCATGAATTTTTGATCCCACTTGAATGTACAGCATAGTATGGGACCAGAGTAACTTTAGCCAAAGTTAGCACAATAGTGTACGATCCTGTTTGACTAGGATGAGCAATCAGAGAATACACCCAGCGCATAGTTTGTGAATGTGGTGAATTTATGAGTGGAGCACACTCGTTGCCTCTCCTTGTCTACACCGCCTCTCAGAATGTTGAATGAGGACTGTGTATCTGCATAGATGCCAACCTGTGAACTACTGTGGGGGAGAAGGGGGAAGCAACTCCTCCCTCCTGAATACAACAGACTCCTAAATTAGGCAGGAAATTAGGAAATGGCTGCATAATGCTTATACAGTGCTCAACATTAAAATTGTAACACCAAGAAGGAAAAGTCACAGAATTATGGACACCACAGAATGCATAGATATGTTAGTGTGGAAAAAATTGAAATAAATTTTTCCAAACATCTCGATTCATAAATTATTGAGTATGAAGCATAAGCACCACGTGCAGAAATCCCCGCACTTACACACCTTGGCTGCTATCCCTGAGGTTATTTGAATGCACTTGGGCCCAGAAAAAATGAAGATTTGCTGCTGGCAGCTCTCTTTACAATTGCCAACCCTTGACATCCCAGATGTGCTCCATGGGAGACAAGTCTTGAGACGCTACAGCCCATGGTAGCACGTTTATGCCACACCGGCTACGCCCAGTAGCACAAGGAGCAGGCGGCCTGGCATGTCATGTTGAAAACAGTTCCTGGGGCCTTTCCAGTTTCCTCATGAAGGCCTCTTCATGACGATAGCCACGTGATTTTCAGACCAATCTCCAGCTATTGGTGTGTTCAAGACAAAAGCAGGACTCATCTCTGCAAGGAGGGACCTCAATTCCTGTTTCTATTGCCGTCTTGCCCTAAACCATAATAGCCTTTGAGAGGGATGGCTTGAAATTATTTGAAGACCTGGAGCTGGGTGTCCAGCTCGTATCCCAATGTTTTGTAAAAGCTTTCTGATGGATTCTGTAGACACTTCTTGACCCATCAGGCTTGGTATGTTATGTGTAGTTTTACTTGCATTACAGAATGGATCAATAAACATCTTTCTTCAAATCTGATGAGCCCATGTTGGCAATGCCATGAAGAGGACTTCACTAGACAATGTCACATCGGTCCTACTCCCTGGATTATGGTGTGAGACCCCTCTAGTCTTCGTTCCATGTACCCTAACAGCTCAGCATTACATTGATTTGATTGTGAATCCAGTGGAACGGGCATTTCTCCAAAGGTTTGCAGGAGCCATTTTTCGACACAATAATGCAAGGCCACATGTTGCTTGTGCTACTTTATGCAATCAACATGGCCTAAATGTGCTATCATGTACTGCAGTGTCTCTAGACTTGTCTCTCATCAAGGACATTTATAATAGATGAATGTGGATAAAATCCACGCTGCTGCGACAAATGATGGATCCAGATATAGTTATAAGATGTTCGAGTGGTTTATTCAACGCGTTTCGAAGCTCATGGCTTCTTCTTCAGGAAGTTTCCACAGAAAGATTTTCATTCAGAGTGGCAGAACATTGCTCAGACCACCATTAATAACCTCACTGATGACAGCCAAGGTGTCTGACGACGGGGGGGTTTTGGCACGTGGTGCTCATATACAATACTGAATAAATCGAGATGCTTCATTTTGTTTCCAGTTTTTCATCATTTTCATGTGATCAACATTTCTATCCATCCTGTGATTTCCATAATTCTTTCCCTTCTTGGTCTTGCATTTATGCTGAGGAGCATAGATTGAAGTATGCAGTAAGTACCTAAGGTCCTGCTTAAGGTGGCTGAGGGCAGACAAATGTTATCATTTAGCTCTATGCTCATGAAAGAGATTAAATAGCCCCTAATCCAGACAAGGGGTAACATAACCACTTTAATTTTCATAACTGAGGCACTGTTATACTACTAATGTTCTTAGACTGCATACTACACAGAGTATAGGATGGATGATCATGGCATCTAAGCTTGTACTACACTAATCCGTTCTTTCTTTATGCTTATTTCACTGCTCAGACTGGGGACCAGAAAACTGTCATTGGAAAGTGAAAAGAATGAGCTAAAACAACGTCTTACAGAGACCTTATCAGAATTGGACCGCTCCCAGGTGTGTACCATGTGGTGGACATGATGACTGACATCTTCCGGTCAACTTTATGCCATGACTGTTTATCCACGTAGAATTTTTTCACATTGCTTCAATTTCTCCTGCACAGTTAATTTGACCACTACTCGGACAACCCCTTTTCAATCTGAGTGTTTGCCCCTGTTAAAATAATAACACCATACTCCTCTCCTGTGCCGGTGCCCTTCCAGAGCTGTTGGCACTCGATCTCTCGGGCCTCATATGAGGTTGTTATGTCATTTGACCCCTGCGCTTAATCAACACTGGTTGCAGCTCTGACTTCCTATTATTGTTCGCTACATTGAAAGGCAGGGACAGTGAAGTTGGCGCTGACGGGAGCTTAGGGAGTGAATGAGGACACCGCTGGAAAGGCACCAGTACGGGAGGTGAGTATAAGTGTTATTACTTTAATGGGGGAAAACAGTCAGATTGAGAAGGGGTTGTCCGAGTAGTGGACAATCTTTTTAAGTTTGGGTTCTAAAATCCCTTAAGAAGTTATCCAGTTTTTTTAACCCCTTTACCCCCAAGGGTGGTTTGCACGTTAATGACCGGGCCAATTTTTACAATTCTGACCACTGTCCCTTTATGAGGTTATAACTCTGGAACGCTTCAACGGATCCTGATTATTCTGACATTGTTTTCTCGTGACATATTGTAATTCATGTAAGTGGTAACATTTCTTTGATATTACCTTCGTTTATTTGTGAAAAAAATGGAAATTTGGCAAAAATTTTGAAAATGTCCCAATTTTCCAACTTTAAATTTTTATGCCCTTAAATCACAGAGATATAGCACACAAAATACTTAATAAGTAACATTTCCCACATGTCTACTTTACGTCAGCACAATTTTGGAACCAAAATTTTTTTTTTGTTAGGGAGCTATAAGGGTTAAAAGTTGACCAGCAATTTCTCATTTTTACAACACCATTTTTTTAGGGGCTACATCACATTTGAAGTCACTTTGAGGGGTCTATATGATAGAAAATAACTAAGTGTGACACCATTATAAAAACTGCACCCCTCAAGGTGCTCAAAACCACATTCAAGAAGATTATTAACCCTTCAGGTGTTTCACAGGAATTTTTGGAATGTTTAAAAAAAGTTAACACTTAATTGTTTTTCACAAAACATTTACTTCAGATCCAATTTGTTTTATTTTACCAAGGGTAACAGAAGAAATTTGACCCCAAAAGTTGTTGTGCAATTTGTCCTGAGTACGCTGATACCCCATATGTGGGGGTAAACCACTGTTTGGGCGAACAGCAGAGCTCGGAAGGGAAGGAGCGCCATTTGATTTTTCAATGCAGAATTGACTGGAATTGAGATAGGACGCCATGTCGCGTTTGGAGAGCCTCTGATGTGCCTAAACATTGAAACCCCCCACAACTGTCACCATTTTGGAAAGTAGACCCCCTAAGGAACTTATGTAGATGTGTGGTGAGCACATTGACCCACCAAGTGCTTCGCAGAAGTTTATAATGCAGAGCCGTAAAAATAAAAAATCATATTGTTTCACAAAAATGATCTTTTCGCCCCAGTTTTTTTCCGCAAGGGTAACAGGAGAAATTGGACCCCAAAAGTTGTTGTGCAATTTGTCCCTAGTACGCTGATACTCCATATGTGGGGGGGAACCACCGTTTTGGCGCATGGCAGAGCTCGGAAGGGAAGGATTCCCTTTTGGAATGCAGACTTAGATGGATCAGTCTGCAGGCGTCACGCTGCATTTGCAGAACCCCTGATGTACCTAAACAGTAGAAACCCTTCACAATTGACCCCATATTGGAAACTAGACCCCCCAATGAACTTGTCTAGATGTATTGTGAGAACTTTGAACCCCCAAATGTTTCACTACAGTTAATAACGCTGAGCTGTGAAAATAAAATATCTTTTTTTCCACAAAAATTATATTTTAGCCCCCAGTTTTGTATTTTCCCAAAGGTAACAAGAGAAATTGGACCCCCAAAGTTGTTGTCCAATGTGTCCTGAGTACGCTGATACCCCATATGTTGGGGTAAACCCCTGTTTGAGCGCACTGGAATAGCTCGGAAGGGAAGGAGCACTGTTTTATTTTTTCAACACAGAATTGGCTGGAATTGAGATCGGACGCCATGTCGCGCTTGTAGAGCCCCTGATGTGCTTAAACAGTGGAAACCCCCTAATTATAACTGAAACCCTAATCCAAACACACCCCTAACCCTAATCCCAACGGTAACCCTAATCCCAACGGTAACCCTAACCACAACCCTAACCCTGACACACCCCTAACCTAATCCAAACCGTAAATGTAATCCAAACCCTAATGTTAGCTCCAACCCTAACCCTAATTTTAGCCCTAACCCTAACTTTAGCCCCAACCCTACCTGTAGCCCTAACCCTAGCCCCAAACCTAACTTTAGCCCCAACCCTAGCCCCAAATCTAACCTTAGCCCTAATGGGAAAATAAACATTTTTTAAATTTTATTATTTTTCCCTAACGAAGGGGGTGATGAAGGGGGATTTGATTTACTATTTATAGCGGGTTTTTTAGCGTATTTTTATGATTGGCAGCTGTCACACACTAAAAGACGTTTTTTATTGCAAAAAATAGTTTTTGCGTCTCCACATTTTGAGAGCTATAATTTTTCCATATTTTGGTCCACATAGTCATGTGAAATCTTGTTTTTTGCGGGACGAGTTGACGTTTTTATTGGAACCCTTTTCGGGCACGTGACATTTTTGGCCACTTTTTATTCTGATTTTTGTGAGGCAGAATGCCCAAAAAACAGCTATTCATGAATTTCTTTTGGGGAGGGCGTTTATATCGTTCTGCGTTTGGTAAAATTGATAAAGCAGTTTTATTCTTCGGGACAGTACGATTACAGCGATACCTAATTTTATATCATTTTTTTTATGTTTTGGCGCTTTTATGCAATAAAAACTATTTTATATAAAAAATATTTATTTTTGCATCACTTTATTCTGAGGACTATAACTTTTTTATTTTTTCACTGATGATGCTATATGGCAGCTCGTTTTTTGCGGGACAAGATGGCGTTTTCAGCGGTGCCATGGTTATTTATATCCGTCTTTTTGATCGCGTGTTATTCCACTTTTTGTTTGGCGGTATGATAATAAAGCGTTGTTTTTTGCCTCTTTTTTTTTTTTACGGTGTTCACTGAAGGGGTTAACTCGTGGGACAGTTTTATAGGTCAAGTCGTTATGGACGCGGCGATACTAAATATGTGTACTTTTATTGTTTTGTTTTTTTTTTATTTAGATAAAGAAATGTAATTTTTTTTTTATTTAGGATTTTTTTTTTTTTTACACATGTAATTTTTTTTTTTTTTTTTTTTTTACATTGCCCAAGGGGGGGACATCCACACTATAGTGTCAGATCGCTGATCTGACGCTTTGCACAGGACTGTCAGATCAGCGATCGGACAGGCAGTGCTTGTGGCTTACCAGCGCTTGCTCTGAGCAGGCGCTTGTAAGCCACCTCCCTGCAGAACCCAGAAGCAGCCCCGCAGCCATTTTGGATCTGGGGCCTGCAGGGAGAAGGAGGTAGGAGACCCTCGGAGCAACACGGGGGTTAATGTGCCAGGAGCGGTCCGTGACCGCTCCTGGCACATAGTGCCGGGTGTCAGCTGCGATAGTCAGCTGACACCCGGCCGCGCTCCCCCCGTGAGAGCGGCTGATCGCGCTGGACGTACTATTCCGTCCATTTGAAGTAGGGCCCACTCCACATGGACGGAATAGTACGTCCAATGGTAGAAAAGGGTTAATATCATAGCCAATCCAAGTCCCAGTGAGATATAGCTTCAATACAAGGCACAGCCACTACGAACAGTATGATGTGTACAGTTTAACCAATATTCACTCGATCTAAACAATTAGGAGTCTTCTGCAATTAAACCAAATGAGGGGGTGCTGAAAGTCGGATCCACACTGATTGGATATTGATGGCCCATCCATACGAGAGCTGTGAGGGAGCACCAGAGAACCTTCAGTCTGTTGATTGGTTGGAGTGAAGGGATCCAGTGCTGGACCACTTACCAATGAATCACTGACCACATATGCAAAGGAAAAGCAGCTATTTTTCGGGTCCTATACCTATAAATGCTGTGTCCCTAAAGCACCCGATTAAGAAATTTTTTATACTAATGTCACCTCAGTGTGTTTGGGATGCAGTTACTGACTGCTCAGCCATCCTATCTGGTACGGGAGCATGCTGAGCTTTCAGTGTGTTGGTTGATAGCTCAACTATCCAATCTGAGACTGAGAGGCGTTGGCTGTCTCCAAGTGTTCATTATCCCAGGTGATTGCCATGCTACTTAACTGAGCTGTTTATCCCAGACCTCTGCCAGATGTACATTCAGGCAAGTGTGGTTTGTTTCCTCTGTGCCTTAAGTTCTGTATATTGATCTTTCGTTGCCTGACCTTGGACCTCGTTCTGACCATCCGTCTGTTTAACCCCTTCTGCTCTGAACCGCTATCCTGGTATTCTGACTTCGGAACTTTACCTGACTACGCTTTTGTCTCCGCCTTCTGTTTATGACGTACCCTCCTGACTTCTGACCTTGGACTTCTTGACTATTGTGACTCACGGCTTGGCCGTGAAAAGTGACTAGCATCATAACTAAGCACCATACTATACACGTTTCCATTGTGAAGTACATTAGCTTCGTTCTTATATTATGTATTTTCTTAGCATTTGTATACTTCTATAGATGCAGATGGACACACTGCGGGAAAAGCTGCGGTGCACGCAGGATCTACTCTCGTCAAGCCAGCAGAAAGTGATGCTGTTGGGGGAGGAATTAACAACTGTCTCTTCAATCCGGGACCGAACTATCTCTGACCTTCACAAGAGCCGCCTGGAAACTGCTGACCTTGCTATTAAAGTGTCTGACTTGAGTCTGAGGTATAAAGAAGGAATGGGGCAGTGGTGGCAGGAGAAGACCGCACTAAGTCATAGCATGGAGGTAAATGAGATGTGTTGTGAATTCTGTGGCTGAGTTCACTTCTGTGGTCACAAGTGGTATTGCAGTCTCTGGGCTTCCTCCCTCAGGTGTTTTGGTGAGCTCGTTGGCTGCCTTGCTATTTAGCTCCACCTGAGTCTGTCTTCCTTGCTCCTTGTCAATGTTCCAGTGTTGGATCTGAGCTACTGCATCTTTCCTTGGGCCTGCTGCTCTGCTAGATAAGTGCTTCTAGTTTGTTTACTGTTTTTTCTGTCCAGCTTGCTATTAACTTTTGCTGGAAGCTCTGAGAAGCAAAGGGGTGCACCGCCGTGCTGTTAGTTCGGCACGGTGGGTCTTTTTGCCCCTTTGCGTGGTTTTCGTTTTAGGGTTTTTTGTAGACTGCATAGTTCTCTTTGCTATCCTCGCTCTGTCTAGAATATCGGGCCTCACTTTGCTGAATCTATTTCATTCCTACGTTTGTCTTTTCATCTTGCTAACAGTCATTATATGTGGGGGGCTGCCTATTCCTTTTGGGTATTTCTCTGAGGGAAGTCAGGCTTGTATTTCTATCTTCAGGCTAGTCAGCTCCTCAGGCAGTGCCGAGTTGCATAGGTAGTTGATAGGCGCAATCCACTGCTGCTTATAGTTGTTGTGAGGATAGATCAGGTACTGCAGTCTACAGAGATTCCACGTCTCAGAGCTCGTCCTATTGTTTTTGGTTATTGCCAGATCTCTGTATGTGCGCTGATTACTGCACGCTGTGTTGCCTGATTGCCAGCCATAACAGTACAAGGAGCCACACCAATGATTTCCAATAGAGGGAAAAAAGAAATCCTGACATCATTTTTTTTTCTTAGCTCTGTCTTCAGTCTTTTTTTTCCCCTAGACATTAGAGTGCTTCAGGACACAGCTGTGGACATGGATATTCAGGCTCTGTGCTCCTCAATGGATAATCTCGTTGTAAATGTACAAAAGATTCAAGATACTATTGATCAGAAATCGATGCTAGAACCAAGAATTCCGATTCCTGATTTGTTTTTTGGTGACAGAACTAAGTTCCTGAGCTTCAGAAATAATTGTAAGCTATTTTTGGCCTTGAAACCTCATTCTTCTGGTAATCCTATTCAACAGGTTTTGATTATTATTTCTTTTTTGCGCGGCGACCCACAGGACTGGGCGTTTTCTCTTGCACCAGGAGATTCTGCATTGAGTAATGTTGATGCATTTTTCCAGGCGCTGGGATTGCTTTACGATGAGCCTAATTCAGTGGATCAAGCTGAGAAAAATCTGCTGGCTTTATGCCAGGGTCAGGATGATGTAGAAGTATATTGTCAGGAATTTAGGAAATGGTCAGTACTCACTCTGTGGAATGAATCTGCACTAGCGGCTTTGTTCAGAAAGGGTCTCTCTGAAGCTCTTAAGGATGTAATGGTGGGATTTCCTATGCCTGCTGGTTTGAATGAGTCTATGTCCTTGGCCATTCAGATCGGTCGTCGCTTGCGCGAGCGTAAATCTGTGCACCATCTGGCGGTATTGTCTGAGAGTAAGCCTGAGCCTATGCAGTGCGACAGGACTATGACTAAAGTAGAACGGCACGAACACAGACGTCTGAACAGACTGTGTTTCTATTGTGGTGATTCTACTCATGCTATTTCTAATTGTCCTAAACGCACTAGGCGGTTCGATAGCTCTGCCGTTATTGGTACTGTACAGTCCAAATTCCTTTTGTCCATTACCTTAATGTGCTCTTTGTCATCATATTCTGTCATGGCGTTTGTGGATTCAGGCGCTGCCCTGAATCTGATGGATTTGGATTATGCTAAACGTTGTGGATTTTTCTTGGAGCCTTTGCGATGTCCAATTCCGTTGAGAGGAATTGATGCTACACCTTTGGCCAAGAATAAGCCTCAGTACTGGGCCCAGCTGACCATGTGCATGGCTCCTGCACATCAGGAAGTTATTCGCTTTTTGGTACTGCATAATTTGCATGATGTGGTCGTGTTGGGGTTGCCATGGCTACAAACCCATAATCCAGTATTGGATTGGAACTCTATGTCGGTAACCAGCTGGGGTTGTCAGGGAGTACATGGTGATGTTCCATTTTTGTCTATTTCGTCATCCATTCCTTCTGACATCCCAGAGTTCTTGTCGGACTTTCAGGATGTATTTGAAGAGTCCAAGTCTGATGCCCTACCTCCGCATAGGAATTGTGATTGTGCTATCGATTTGATTCCTGGTAGTAAATTCCCTAAGGGTCGTTTATTTAATTTGTCCGTACCTGAACACACCGCTATGCGCAGTTATGTGAAGGAGTCCCTGGAGAAGGGACATATTCGCCCATCGTCGTCACCATTGGGAGCAGGGTTCTTTTTTGTAGCCAAGAAGGATGGTTCACTAAGACCGTGTATTGATTACCGCCTTCTTAATAAGATCACTGTTAAGTTTCAGTATCCCTTGCCATTGATTTCTGACTTGTTTGCTCGGATTAAGGGGGCTAGTTGGTTTACTAAGATTGATCTTCGTGGTGCGTATAATCTGGTGAGAATCAGGCAGGGAGATGAATGGAAAACGGCATTTAATACGCCCGAGGGTCATTTTGAGTATCTGGTGATGCCGTTCGGACTTGCCAATGCTCCATCTGTTTTTCAGTCTTTTATGCATGACATTTTCCGTGAGTATCTGGATAAATTCTTGATTGTTTACTTGGATGACATTTTGATCTTCTCAGATGATTGGGAGTCTCATGTGAAGCAAGTCAGAATGGTTTTCCAGGTACTGCGTGCTAATTCCTTGTTCGTGAAGGGATCAAAGTGTCTCTTCGGTGTGCAGAAAGTTTCATTTTTGGGGTTCATCTTTTCCCCTTCTACTATCGAGATGGATCCGGTTAAGGTTCAGGCCATCCAGGATTGGACTCAGCCGACATCTCTAAAAAGTCTGCAGAAATTCCTGGGCTTTGCTAATTTTTATCGTCGCTTCATCTGTAATTTTTCTAGCATTGCCAGACCATTGACCGATTTGACCAAGAAGGGTGCTGATTTGGTTAATTGGTCTTCTGCTGCCGTGGAAGCTTTTCAGGAGTTGAAGCGTCGTTTTTGCTGTGCCCCTGTGTTGTGTCAACCTGATGTTTCTCTTCCGTTCCAGGTCGAGGTTGATGCTTCTGAGATTGGTGCAGGGGCGGTTTTGTCACAGAGAGGTTCTGGTTGCTCAGTGTTCAAACCATGTGCTTTCTTTTCCAGGAAATTTTCTGCTGCTGAGCGTAATTATGATGTGGGCAACCGAGAGTTGCTGGCCATGAAGTGGGCATTCGAGGAGTGGCGTCATTGGCTTGAGGGTGCTAAGCATCGCGTGGTGGTTTTGACTGATCATAAGAACCTTACTTATCTTGAGTCTGCCAAGCGCTTGAATCCTAGACAGGCCCGTTGGTCGTTGTTTTTTGCTCGTTTTGATTTTGTGATTTCATACCTTCCGGGCTCTAAAAATGTGAAGGCGGATGCTCTGTCTAGGAGTTTTGTGCCCGACTCTCCGGGGTTATCTGAGGCGGCGAGTATCCTCAAGGAAGGAGTCATTGTGTCTGCCATCTCCCCTGATTTGCGGAGAGTGTTGCAGAAATTTCAGGCTAATAAACCTGATCGTTGTCCGGCCGAGAAACTGTTCGTCCCTGATAGGTGGACTAGTAAAGTTATCTCTGAACTTCATTGTTCGGTGCTGGCCGGTCATCCAGGAATCTTTGGTACCAGGGAGTTGGTTGCTAGATCCTTCTGGTGGCCATCTCTGTCACGGGATGTGCGTGCTTTTGTGCAGTCCTGTGGAATTTGTGCTAGGGCTAAGCCCTGCTGTTCACGTGCCAGTGGGTTGCTTTTGCCCTTGCCGGTCCCGAAGAGGCCTTGGACACATATTTCGATGGATTTCATTTCTGACCTTCCCGTTTCTCAAAAAATGTCGGTCATTTGGGTGGTCTGTGATCGCTTTTCTAAAATGGTCCATCTGGTGCCCTTGGTTAAATTGCCTTCCTCCTCTGATTTGGTGCCTTTGTTCTTCCAGCATGTGGTTCGTTTACATGGCATTCCTGAGAATATTGTTTCTGACAGAGGTTCCCAGTTTGTCTCGAGGTTCTGGCGAGCCTTTTGTGGTAGGATGGGCATTGACCTATCTTTTTCCTCGGCCTTCCATCCTCAGACTAATGGCCAGACCGAACGAACCAATCAGACCTTGGAAACATATCTGAGATGTTTTGTTTCCGCTGACCAGGATGATTGGGTGTCATTTTTGCCGTTGGCTGAGTTCGCCCTTAATAATCGGGCCAGCTCGGCTACCTTGGTCTCTCCATTTTTCTGCAATTCTGGGTTCCATCCTCGTTTCTCTTCAGGACAGGTTGAGTCTTCGGACTGTCCTGGTGTGGATTATGTGGTGGACAGGTTGCAGCAGATCTGGACTCAGGTAGTGGACAATTTGACCTTGTCCCAGGAGAAGGCTCAGCTTTTCGCTAATCGCAGACGCCGTGTGGGACCCCGACTTCGTGTTGGGGATCTGGTTTGGTTATCTTCTCGTCATATTCCTATGAAGGTTTCCTCTCCTAAATTTAAACCTCGTTTTATTGGTCCGTATAGGATTTCTGAGATTCTCAATCCGGTGTCTTTTTGTCTGACCCTCCCAGACTCCTTTTCCATACATAATGTATTCCATAGGTCGTTGTTGAGGAGATACGTGGCACCTATGGTTCCATCTGTGGAGCCTCCTGCCCCTGTTTTGGTGGAGGGGGAATTGGAGTATATTGTGGAGAAGATTTTGGATTCTCGTGTCTCTAGACGGAAACTCCAGTATCTGGTCAAATGGAAGGGTTATGCTCAGGAAGATAATTCCTGGGTTTTTGCCTCTGATGTCCATGCCCCAGATCTTGTTCGTGCCTTTCATGTGGCTCATCCTGGTCGGCCTGGGGGTTCTGGTGAGGGTTCGGTGACCCCTCCTCAAGGGGGGGGTACTGTTGTGAATTCTGTGGCTGAGTTCACTTCTGTGGTCACAAGTGGTATTGCAGTCTCTGGGCTTCCTCCCTCAGGTGTTTTGGTGAGCTCGTTGGCTGCCTTGCTATTTAGCTCCACCTGAGTCTGTCTTCCTTGCTCCTTGTCAATGTTCCAGTGTTGGATCTGAGCTACTGCATCTTTCCTTGGGCCTGCTGCTCTGCTAGATAAGTGCTTCTAGTTTGTTTACTGTTTTTTCTGTCCAGCTTGCTATTAACTTTTGCTGGAAGCTCTGAGAAGCAAAGGGGTGCACCGCCGTGCTGTTAGTTCGGCACGGTGGGTCTTTTTGCCCCTTTGCGTGGTTTTCGTTTTAGGGTTTTTTGTAGACTGCATAGTTCTCTTTGCTATCCTCGCTCTGTCTAGAATATCGGGCCTCACTTTGCTGAATCTATTTCATTCCTACGTTTGTCTTTTCATCTTGCTAACAGTCATTATATGTGGGGGGCTGCCTATTCCTTTGGGGTATTTCTCTGAGGTAAGTCAGGCTTGTATTTCTATCTTCAGGCTAGTCAGCTCCTCAGGCAGTGCCGAGTTGCATAGGTAGTTGATAGGCGCAATCCACTGCTGCTTATAGTTGTTGTGAGGATAGATCAGGTACTGCAGTCTACAGAGATTCCACGTCTCAGAGCTCGTCCTATTGTTTTTGGTTATTGCCAGATCTCTGTATGTGCGCTGATTACTGCACGCTGTGTTGCCTGATTGCCAGCCATAACAGAGATGATAGTGTTATTTACTTGTGTGACACTACTATCAGTACGTATTTGCACCCTCCCAGGTATCTCCTATTGTATGTTAATCCCAGTCCATGAGATATGACCTTTTTTGAATGTAACAGTTATCAAAGTAATCCTGAATAAGAAAACTTTTACGATTAAAGTGTCCCATAAGTCATAACGATAGCATGTGCCCCAAATGTCTGATAGATGAGGGTCCTGCTGGGATCTGAATTTGATGCATGCTGTAAGGGGTGGTGAGGTGGCCATATGTGCTCAGCACTCTATTAATTTCTATGGGAGCTCCGAAAATTGCTGAGCGAGCGCATCTTTTGTAACAATAGGCCATTAATGCTCCACATGGGACAACCCTTTTAAGACTGCATTCATTTAGAGAATTATGTTACCAACAACAATATCAAGCACGATAAAAAGTAGCTTCTGATTTTCCAGTTTAGGAAACCCATTTTCATCTACTCTATTCAGGATCCTCACCAGTTGGCCATAGTGGAGTGCCATTGCAAAAATTACACACATCTTTGTAGGACCTGCCCGATATTGCTTTATACAGAGGACTTGTTTTTCATTTCTCCTTGTGTCGGAGCGCTGCAGGGAAACGGAGCATGCCCTGCCAGACTTCTCCACATACTGCGGCTGATCGCTGGGGTCCCTGCAGAGGGATACTTTGTTATCCCTCTGTATCACACATAGATATTGTCCAAAGCAGAAAACTCCTTTAGGCCACGGTCACACGTTCAGTGATTGTAAGCCAAAATTGGTAGTGGAACAGCCAGAGGAAAAATATAATGGAAATCGTCATCACTTCTGTATTTTTCACCCGCTTCTGGTATTGGCTTACAAATACTGAGGTCAAATACTGACCAAATACTGTCAGTGTGAACGTGACCTTAGACTCAATAAATTGTGGCTCCCCCAAATGAATCAGAATGCCATTTTGGTTTCCCCAGTCATTCTGATGTTGCCTATGGACAGATGACCAGAGATTTGTAATCTACATTTCTTCATGAAATGGAAAAATCAAGATACTTCAATAATGGAAGATTATCCAGGTCCTTTGGCAGTAAAGTATCTCGGCACTACACACTAGCACACGATGTATGGTGATTGGTATGATGTTCTCACTGTGACTATGCTATGAATTGGTTGAGGAGTAAAAAAAGATGGATGTTTCTAGTTGTCTGCGCTGCAGCTGGAAGATTAGGCTTTCCAGTAGTCGTTCTCTTCTACATGCTATGTATTGGTGTTATACTGGATAGGGCTGGGCCTGTGTGGTAGACAAACTTTCTCTTCTGGCTGTAATACTGATTGCACTGATACCGTTGGTGAAGAAATGCACCTTGTTGTTCTTCTTTAATCACCATTTGATGTTTTCTGCTAATTAGATTTCGATGCACTTGGGCCTGACTGCGAACAGGGTCTTCTCCTCCCTGTCTGTGATTCCCCGACTCCCTCCACCTGACTCTGGTCTATGGAGGACAGATCACTGCTGAGATCTCAAACAGAGGAGGCCGGTCATTCTCACACCAGAGGCAGGTGGAAGGGCCAGGGAATCACAGACCGTGAGGAGAAAACCCAGATTACAGTCCAGCCCCTGTGCACCGAAATCTAATTGGCAAAAGAAAAACTACAAATGGTGATTAAAAAAAGAACATCAAAGCAGATTTCTTCACCAAAGCTATTAATTTAATCAGAATTAGAGCCCCATTACAGCCCTGTCTTTACATTGCAAAATCGTGTTGACAGGTTCTCTTTAAATGAAACGGTTCCCCATGTAAAATTAAAACAGAATACACTCGCTTCCAAAACAGGGGCTATTCATAGAATGTTAGAGTTGGAAGGAACCTCAGGGTCGTCGTGTCCAACCCCCTGCTCAATGCAGGATTCACTGAACCATTTCAGACAGATGTCTGTCCAGCCTCTGTTTGAAGACTTCCATTGAAGGAGAACTCACCACCTCTCGTGGCAGCTTGTTCCACTCATTGATCACTTCACTGTCAAAAATTTTTTTCTAATATCTAACCTGTATCTTCTCCCTTTCAGTTTCATTCCATTGCTTCTCGTGTTTCCATGTGCAAATGAGAATAAGGATGATCCCTCTACAGTGTGACACCACTTCAGATATTTGTAGACAGCTACTAAGTTTCCTCTTAGCCTTCTTTATTGCAAGTTAATCATTCCCAGATCCTTTAACTGTTCCTCGTAGGACATACTTTGTAGGACATACCTTGTGTAGGACATATGTTGTATTCCACCAATATCGGCACTGTCTGCAGCCATTGTCACGTGAGCGCCCACAAAGCTCAAATGACATAACAATACAGAACCGCTTGATGGGCTGCAAAGCTCATGTGCCATAATGTCATACAAGCACCCGCAGACACCGCCCCAACATCGCCAGGAAATAACAGTTCTGTGGGAACTGAATCAACTTAATCTCTTGAACCTAATGTACATAAATTCTCTTTGGGCTCTTGGGAAAATTAGTGTTGTCTCACTATGTGTATGTCTGGAGCATGGCAAGCAGTACAAGTGATCTTAGGACACCATTCATATAAGACACTCTGACATTGAGAGCATAAGAAGAAAAGCAAATAGTTGGATTTGTTTTAAAGAAGTTCATCAGACATCACGTTGTGCCAGCTGTGACGAGATGGTGAAAGGGAGTAACCCTGTACCCTGCACCAAGCCTTCAGGCCTGCACTAGATACGCAGCAATGTATCATGGCCTGGTGTTGTACTAATGTTTGCATTGTGCCACACATGCACAAACCCACCAGACTGCTACTCACTGACTATTTTGACTATTTTTCTATATTTCAGGCTAAGAGAGACCAGATCATGAATCTGAAAGCTGAAAAGCTGAATTTGGAGAGCAGCCTACATGACGAGAGGCATCACAGACAATCTCTTCAGTGCCAGTTAAACCAGGAGAAAGATGCCAGTCAGGTAATTGAGCGACATTAGTAGAAATATCATCTGTTGTAGGCAAACATTGGGGCAGGTTTTCTTGGTGGCTAGTGCGTTAGCTGCTAGTCGCCTGACTTTTAGACTTTGTGCACTTTAACACTTTTCAATCCCCGGTAATTTTTTTTAGAGCCCAATAAAGTATGGGTCTATTTATTGCTGGGTCATATTGCAGATTTTGGCCAGTTTGTTTGGTAAAAAGCTGCAGTTTTTGCAATGATTCTTAAAAAAAAGTCTCAGTATGAACGTGACATGTAAGTAGCTGCTTAGACATCATGCAAAGGGGCAAATTTCAAATGTAGGATCCCTATTTTTAATACTGACCCCATAGACTGCTGTGCACTTCATGCAGACGTTTATTCTCCTCGATTTTGCTAGATTACCGAATCTCTCTTAAAATTTACCTTCCTTTATGG
Organism: Ranitomeya imitator; assembly: GCF_032444005.1. NCBI lineage: Eukaryota > Metazoa > Chordata > Amphibia > Anura > Dendrobatidae > Ranitomeya > Ranitomeya imitator. The sequence goes on from NC_091284.1 coordinate 724,176,036, forward strand.
GAGAATATTCTGCCGTATGTCTGGACACTGAGCACCCACAAGTCCTAATACCGCCCTGCAGTAACTGCCAGCACGCATTGCATTGCCATGTAATGTACATGTGATATCATGTAAATAATTGCATCCACCTATAATGGATAGTCTTGTTGGTATATAGGTGCAGTTGTCCGAGAGCAGGAGGGAGCTGAGTGAGTTGAAATCTGCCCTAAAGGTTGCACAAATGGAAAAGGAGCAGCTGAGAGAGGAGAGACAGGTGAGACGTCTACTACGGTATTCCTAACCCTGCTTTTCCTCCCAATCTTCCTATATATTCTTGCGGTTGAGCGTTTTTGTTTTTTTGTTGCCTCCTTAGGAGTTGATGCAGTATGTGAGACGGCTGGAGGAACGTCTGGAAAAACTTGCAGATGACAAATGGAGAGAGGACAAAGTTGTTGAAGAAGACATTTCAGCAACCTTAAGTAAGTCCATTATTTAGCACCAAATGATTGCATCTTGAATCTAAGCCACATATTTCGGTATCTATGTAGGTGCTCACGCTGGACAGAATCCTGCAATACATCTTCCAGTTGTGGTACATTTATTACTGGGAAAAACCCATGTTAACATATCAAGAAAGTTGTCAAATATACACTACCGTTCAAAAGTTTAGGGTCACCCACACAATTTTGTGTTTTCCATGAATACGTTTATTAATCAAATGTTCCCAAATGAATTGAAAATCTAGTCCAAACATTGACAAGGTTCGAAAAAAAGGTTTTTATTTGAAATAATAATTTTCGCCTTCAAACTTTGCTTTCGTCAAAGAATGCTCCTTTTGCAGCAATTACGGCATTGCAAACCTTTGGCATTCTAGCAGATACAGATAGAATACCAGCTGCCTGCTTCTTCCCTAAATAGTTCTTGCATAATTTGGAGGTGTGCTTTGGGTCATTGTCCTGTTGTAGGATGAAATTGGCTCTAATTATGCGCTGTCCACAGGGTATGGCATGGTGTTGCAAAATGGAGTGATAGCCTTCGTTATTCAAAATCCCTTTTACCTTGTACAAATCTCCCACTTTACCAGCACCAAAGCAACCCCAGACCATCACATTACCTCCACCATGCTTGACAGATGGCATCAGGCACTCTTCCACCACCTTTTCAGTTGTTCTGCATCTCACAAATGTTCTTCTGTGTGATCCAAACACCTCAAACTTGGATTCATCTGTCCATAACACTTTTTTCCTATCTTCCTCTGTCCAATGTCTGTGTTCTTTTGCCCATATTAATCTTTTCCTTTTATTAGCCAGTCTCAGATATGACTTTTTCTTTGCCACTCTGCCCTGAAGGCCAGCATCCCGGAGTCGCCTCTTCACTGTAGACATTGACACTGGCGTTTTGCGTGTACTATTTATTGAAGCTGCAAGTTGAGGAGCTGTGAGGCGTCGATTTCTCAAACTACAGACTCTAATGTACTTGTCTTGTTGCTCAGTTGTGCAGCGGGGCCTCCCACTTCTCTTTCTACTCTGGTTAGAGCCTAGAAACACAAAAAAAGCACCTAAGCAGTCTTTTAGTCCAAAATATCAAAAAAGTTTATTACAACAATAAAAATGTCAACAAACAGGTAAAAGATGAACATAAGGGAGATACGCACACCGTGTAACACAATATGCCCACACGGAGCAGCAGACGGTACGTGGGGTGGATCATATGCAACACATGGGGAGATTCCACATCACAAGGCTATCATAAAGCCAATAGAGGCTAATATAAATACAAAGCCACACTCCCATGATAAATTACCCCGTCATATTATATATATATAGCGTGGAGGACATCACAAAGGGAGAGGGAAAAACCCCCCAATCTTACCCGTAATTCGTGCACCAACCACCGCACCGTCCACCGCTCACCCCGACGCGCGTTTCGGTATGAAACCTTCCTCAGGGGGCGTGTCGTGGTTAGCCGTGTACAGCATTTTATAGTGTGTGTTATTTACGCTAAACCGGAAGTAAGACATCGTCACTATGGTGACGAACATACTAGGTGCTTACACAAGACCGGAAATAAAGCGCCGTCGCCAGGGTGACTAGAATGCTGGACCAACACAGCGCCTGCAGGACAGCTGACGCCGGCACACGTGGGGCCCCACGTGACCGGACATCAGACCGGCCGTAAGACACGGAGTCCAGAAGTCAACCGCGCCTGCGCCCACAGGATACCGCAGGATCAGGCTGGTCTCGAAGTACAGATGAACAAGTATAAAACCCGACATCAGGTAACCGCGGTAGATGGAAGCATAGAGATCGATGGCGCTTGCGCAGAACGAACAGACATAAAATCCGGGCCAAACCAAAATCACAGATAACCACTAAACAGATGGGAAACATATAAAATATACAAAAGAGTAAACATGTGCATAACGGTGTCATGGCAACACTTGTCTCTATAATTACATCAATATACAATAATGGTACACAGTCTAAACAATAAATTGATACATAAATGCAAAAAGGCACCAATCATTGTGGCAAATACTATACCAAGAATAGTGTACTAGATGGATAATACAGCCGCAAGATCGAAAAAAATCAATCTAACATACTGGTTAGAGCCTGTTTATGCTCTCCTCCGAAGGGAGTAGTACACACCGTTGTAGGAAATCTTCATCTTCTTGGCAATTTCTCACATGGAATAGCCTTCATTTCTAAGAACAAGAATAGACTGTCGAGTTTCAAATGAAAGTTCTTTTTTTCTGGCCATTTTGAGAGTTTAATGGAACCAACAAATGTAATGCTCCAGATTCTCAACTAGCTCAAAGGAAGGTCAGGTTTATAGGTTCTTTAATCAGCCAAACTGTTTTCAGCTGTGCTAACATACTTGCACAAGGGTTTTCAAGGGTATTCTAACCATCCATTAGCCTTCTTTACACAGTTAGCAAACACAAAGTACCATAAGAACACTGGAATGATGGTTTTTGGAAATGGGCCTCTATACACCTATGAAGAAATAGCATTACAAACCAGACGTTTGCAGTTAGAATAGTCATTTACCACAATAACAATGTATAGAGTGTATTTCTGAATCATTTAATGTTAGCTTCATTGGAAAAAACTGTGCTTTTCTTTCAAAAATAAGGAAATTTCTAAGTGACCCTAAACTTTTACACGGTAGTGTAGCTTTCTCAAGCTTGCTTTTATCAACAGAGTTTTGATCTTGGTTCACATCATTAAAGGGGTATCTCCTGAACTGATGGACTCCTGTCGATCCTGAGGTCAAAGGGGCTGCAGTGCTTTGTTCCCATTACAGTTTTTACTCTGTGCAGGGCAAAACTGTGAAGAGGACGCAGCTCTGCAGCCGCTTCATTGTCAGGATTGGTCAAAGTCCCGAAGGTCATATGCCTAGTGATCATAAAGGGAATATGTCTCCAAATTTTTGCTACTGAATATGAGAGTAGCTTTATTAGGAGACAGAGACCCTTATTCCAGCGATGTATCACATATTGGGCTGCTCGTTGTGAGATTGATAAAATCACTATCAGCAGGAGATTATCACTTGAGGACTAGTAAACCTGCTGCCAGGTAGTCAAGCATATTCATGAGCTCTGTATAACCCCAAGGCCACCACTTATTGGCAGTGTGCACTCTGCATAGGCTGCCAATCAATGGTGTGGGCGGGGATATAAAGAGCTCAGCATTCAGAGAGCTGGAAGATCTACAGAGGAAAAAACTGTGATTTTATCAAAGTGACAGCAAGCAACCCAGTAAGTGATACATCACTGAAATCAGGGTTTCTGATCCTACATTATTTTGGTCTCAGATGGGGTAGCAGAAACTTGGTGACAGATTCCCTGTAAGTGATGGCACATCCTGTTTAAAAGCCGTAAGCTAGAGATGCTCCTTTAAGGGATGGAACACAGCTGAACATTTATGCGAGTAGTTACATTTTTGAGTTTGTTTTTTTCCATTACACAGGTTCATCAAATTCACTGATAGGTCTCCCTGACTCAGATGATGAGTCCGTTGAAAACATGAGGCTACCTCAGCAGGAAGACCCCTATAAAATGAGTGACCAGCTCTCCTCTACCTTACCTATCTTCTCGCGAGAGTGTCAGAGGGTAGTGATCAACCAGCCCGCACCAATCGCATGTCAGCTGCAGCCACTGCCTGAAGACAGCGCTGACTCTGTGAGTATCCTACTGGCCAAACTGGTAACAATAAGACCCTTGTGAGTTATAAGGATGACTTGTGTGGACAGGGTGCGGCACAGCTCGATAAAATGTATTATTAGTATTCCAAAGACTTAAACTTTCCTGAGGGAAATGAAAAATGAGTAGATTATCGCAGGGTCATTTTTATTCCTATAATTACTTGTATTATATTTTCTGCGTATTGTATATTATTTATATAATGTTACCATATTTTATATCTCCAGTGTAGAGTCCAATGTCATTCCTACACTGCAGAGAAACAACTTAGGGAGAACATGCAAACTTTATGCAGATAATTTAATAAGGGGTCAAATAGGGGGCCTTGATGGGTAGAGGACAACAATCTTGTGAGGCTCATTAGTTACTGTCTTCAGTTTTGGGTCTGGAACTGATTCTGACCAAGGGCGAAATCACAACATAGCTTTTCTATGTTCTGCCCATGTTTGCATGGGATTCTTCAGCATAAGCTTTTTTTTTTCTCGAAACTTGAAATTAAAACATACACATACTGATAAGATGAGTGGCTTCCTACAGAATTGACCCGCATGTATGTCTAAAGCACCAGTCCAGCGTGATGGGTTTTTTTTTTCAGCGCTGCAGTGGTGCTATAATCTAAGGTCCCTGACCCTAGTCTTATACCAATTCACCGCCATCTCCACCTTTTATCGGCGCTGATCCCGTCCTGTGACGCCATCTTGTGACTGCAACATCTGACTGGCCGGAAATCAGAAGTAACGGTCCCAAGCGCTCAATATAAGTCTTTGAGAGCCAGAACAAGGCTTTCATGGACGTGCACTGAAAAGTGACCTCCAGCTCTCTCCATCAAATACTGGAGCGATCCGACAGATCACAACCTGCTGGAGGCCTGTGGGAGCTGCGGAGATAAAGGTGACTGTAAGTACAAGAGTAAGGCCAAGGAACTTACATTAGAAGCACCACTCCAGCTGTAAAATAAGAAAAAACACTGGAGTGGTGCTTTATGGAAGGGAGTTTATATAATGAGCTCCTTGGGGGCATGGACGAATATGATTGGCTATATGGTATTTTATACATTTCAGAAGTCCATGATTAGGACTGTCTGAATCCCAGGGTCACATGAAATGTCCATCCATACTAGGGATTGGCACAGTTCTGTGTTTTGTTGCTCACAATCGTTAGAGTTTTCAGCCGCTAATCTCTTTATATACCATAAGAGTGTCCAGCTGTAAGCTCCTTGTTTCTCACCTTCGCCTTATCGGTAGATCCTCAGGGGGGGCATCTTGCTGGATAATGCTGACAGCTTGCCAATGCACTCCGTCAGTTTTACCATCAGAGTCCGGCGTCGGTCTAACTCCGACCCCCACTTATCCCTCCCTACCATTATCACGGAGGCCGTAGACACATGCAGCTTCAGGTGCATTAAAACCAACAAAGACAGAGAGAGTGGAAAGGACAGGATGCAGCTCGCGGTCAGCTACTCCCTGTGCGTCAAATTAAGATCTTCAGCCATTGACGACCACACAAAGTTCAGAGCGCGGACGGATGATAGCGTAGTGCTCTGTGGAGATCTCAAAGCATTAACTTTTAATGTTCCACAGATTTTCTGATGCTTCCTAATAGGATGGTCTGAAAGTAACTGCGGCTCTTCCAGTAACACCTTTGTGGTGCCAGAATCGGCCCGTTCTCCGTCATGAGCAGCAGTTACGCATTCTGGAGCTCTTGCTACAAGCAATTTGCTTATTGCCGTCTCCAGCTGGAACCGAAATCATTGATCTGTTCATGCTGGCGTCTTTCTTGTTTTCTATCACCCATCTGCTCTGTAGCTTGAGCACATTGTTTTTACGACGCTCTGTACTGCCGTATCCCTGTCCTTTGCCGTTATATGTCTCCATACACCTTTCTCGCATGACAAAGACACCTGCTGGCACTGCAGGTGGGCATCTCCCTCATGTCTCTGTACTCGGCGTGGTTACACACACCGTGCAAGAACAAAGCGCCTATAAATCTGCAGTGTGGGGTGCGTGCTGGAAGCGCCAGCCGTCAGGGGTCAAATGAAATGTACCTCCATGCCTAGTTAGTTTGCAGCTCCATTAAGCAGGTTATGGCAATTTATGATGGCACGCAGCGCACTTACTGCGGACATTCTGCTGGTGTGCCGTGGTCACGCTGGGCTGTCTGTTGTGAGATTAGGCATCCTGCTCGCTCTGCTTCTGCTCACACGTATATGCAGATTATGTGTTTCATTAGATTTACTGATTGTCGGGATTACATCCACCGATCGCTTACTGTGTATTTAGGACACTGTTTAAGCTACAGATTGAGTATTTGTCTTATGAGTTCTAGTTTTGGTCCTAAAATACTAAAATAAAATAAAAAAGTCATCAACCTTTTGGACCCAGAGGCTCAGCACATAAGTCATTCTTATACAGTTAGGTCCATATATATTTGGACAGAGACAACATTTTTCTAATTTTGGTTATAGACATTACCACAATGAATTTTAAACAAAACAATTCAGATGCAGTTGAAGTTCAAACTTTCAGCTTTCATTTGAGGGTATCCACATTAAAATTGGATGAAGGGTTTAGGAGTTTCAGCTCCTTAACATGTGCCACCCTGTTTTTAAAGGGCCCAAAGGTAATTGGACAATTGATTCAAGGCTATTTCATGGACAGGTGTGGGCAATCCCTTCATTGCATCATTCTCAATTAAGCAAATAAGGCCTGGAGTTGATTTAAGGTGTGGTGCTTGCATTTGGAAGGTTTTGCTGTGAAGTAAACATGCGGTCAAAGGAGCTCTCCATGCAGGTGAAACAAGCCATCCTTAAGCTGCAAAAACAGAAAAAAACCTATTCGAGAAATTGCTACAATATTAGGAGTGGCAAAATGTACAGTTTGGTACATCCTGAGAAAGAAAGAAAGCACTGGTGAACTCATCAATGCAAAAAGACCTGGGCGCCCACGGAAGACAACAGTGGTGGATAATCGCAGAATAATCTCCATGGTGAAGAGAAACCCCTTCACAACAGCCAACCAAGTGAACAACACTCTCCAGGAGGTCGGCGTATCAATATCCAAATCTACCATAAAGAGAAGACTGCATGAAAGTAAATACAGAGGGTTCACTGCACGGTGCAAGCCATTCATAAGCTCCAAGAATAAAAAGGCTAGACTGGACTTTGCTAAAAAACATCTAAAAAAGCCAGCACAGTTCTGGAAGAACATTCTTTGGACAGATGAAAGCAAGATCAACCTCTACCAGAATGATGGAAACAGAAAAGTATGGCGAAGGCGTGGTACAGCTCATGATCCAAAGCATCCCACATCATCTGTAAAACACGGCGGAGGCAGTGTGATGGCTTGGGCATGCATGGCTGCCAGTGGCACTGGGTCACTAGTGTTTATTGATGATGTGACACAGGACAGAAGCAGCCGAATGAATTCTGAGGTATTCAGAGCCATACTGTGTGCTCAGATCCAGCCAAATGCAGCAAAACTGATTGGTCGTCGTTTCATACTACAGATGGACAATGACCCAAAACATAAAACCAAAGCAACCCAGGAGTTTATTAAAGCAAAGAAGTGGAATATTCTTGAATGGCCAAGTCACCTGATCTCAACCCAATTGAGCATGCATTTCTCTTGTTAACGACTAAACTTCAGACAGAAAGGCCCACAAACAACCAGCAACTGAAAACCAACACAGTGAAGGCCTGGCAGAGCATCAAAAAGGAGGAAACACAGCGTCTAGTGATGTCCATGAGTTCAAGACTTCAGGCAGTCATCGCCAACAAAGAGTTTTCAACAAAGTACTAGAAATGAACATTTTATTTAAAATTATTGAATCTGTCCAATTACTTTTTTCCCCTTTAAAAATAGGGTGGCACATGTTAAGGAGCTGAAACTCCTAAACTCTTCATCCAATTTTAATGTGGATACCCTCAAATGAAAGCTGAAAGTCTGAACTTCAACTGCATCTGAAATGCTTTGTTTAAAATTCATTGTGGTAATGTCTATAACCAAAATTAGAAAAATGTTGTCTCTGTCCAAATATATATGGACCTAACTGTACATATTTCCATGCTAAATGAAAAACCACAAAGGATAATCTTCTGTTATGTGGTTGACATGGGGCAGCACTTTACATCCCAAAGCGAGACACCCAAGTCTCCTCGGACCCTTGCACTGTTCTCACAGCTCCATCTCACAGGATTATGTAACGTTTTTCTCCCGTGTTCTCAGTTTTTCCCCACTCTACTGACCGTAGACCTTCCTTAACCCTAGATCTTCCTCTGCCTTCTCGTCAGTCACCCATCTGGGCTCCTGGTACCTGACCGTTTGTACCTGCCTATGCTGCATTCTTAGTAGCCATTCTAGATATTGACTATTGTTCCATGGAGCCATGGGCGAGCATGGTCACAGCCACTCCATTCAAAGCCTACGGCGCTGACGGACAGAGCGGAGTGCAGCTGTAGAGGCACCATCCATTTTAAGTCGTCTGTAACTTCCGCAATTTTCTTAAATTCGCAGATTCTACAACTAACCCTCGAAGAAATCTATTCCCTTATTAGTCAGAAAAGTTCATGACACTCCTGGCCTCAGCAGTATCAGAATAGAGAGAAGATTTAGGCTGGGGTTATGCATGCTGTTCTCGTGGCGTAGTTTTGGAGGAAAGATTTTAATGGTTTTTTTTAAAAGGCGATGTTCCACCACTTTGATATTGATGGCTTATCTTCATATTGGGTATCAACATTGGATAAGTGAGGGTCTGCCGCCCAGCACCCCACTAATCGGCTGTCTGCAATGCTGGCAGCAGCCTGATATACGCAGTGCAGAATAGATTCACCGCACACTCTAATTTTGATATGAAAGGTTTTTTATTTCGCGAAGGCAAATATAAATAAAAGGTAGCTGTGAGATGTGTGACAAAGGAAGACGTTTCGACCCCACCAAGGTCTTCATCACAATGTTGTTTGATTGTTATAATAGAAGGAATGCATTTGAAGAAGTGCTGCAGTTAATGCTGTGTTGTCATGGCTCCACGTGGCGCTCCAGCACTGGGGAGCTGCAGCAATCATAGGCGTTGGAGCGCCACATGGAACCATGCCCTATTGACGTGACTTGAACGCTACAGACAATAACAGACACCAGGAACACTGGTGGAGACTCGCCATGGTCCTAGGTAAGGCACAGTTATTTATTTTTTTAAACAAACTGCAGCTGGGGGACAGGTGTTTTCCAAAACTGTAAAACCCTTTTAAGTCAGGTTCCTGTAATCACCAAAACATTGAGGCCCCTGTGACATTTCTGTGTTTCCATTTTGGTAAATTTCTCTTGGTAGTTCACTTTTCATCATATAAAACCGATGACAGTTGAAGTGGCTTCTCATAAACCTAAAATCTAAATGTGTAGATCAACAGATGAGGTTTAGATATCATGTAGGAATGGACACTTTTATTACTGATCAGCTGTTCTATAAACAGAGTAATGGCATTGTGGCCCAATCTGTGGGCAGCAGGTTAGTATATAGCTTGGTGTGAAATTGTTCAGTATAATCTGTTGTATTTTAATTCCAGTTCATTCTGGGCTGAGAAGTCCAGTGGGCTGGACTATTCAGTGATTGACAGCTGTAATCTGCTCACAGGAGTCCAGTGGGCTGCACTACCCAGTGATTGACAGCTGTAATCTGCTCACAGGAATCCAGTGGGCTGCACTATGCATTGATTGACAGCTGTAATCTGCTCTCAGGAGTCCAGTGGGCTGGACTACCCAGTGATTGACAGCTGTAATCTGCTCACAGGAGTCCAGTGGGCTGCACTACCCAGTGATTTAGAGCTGTAATCTGCTCTCAGGAGTCCAGTGGGCTGCACTACCCAGTGATTGACAGCTGTAATCTGCTCTCAGGAGTCCAGTGGGCTGCACTACCCAGTGATTTAGAGCTGTAATCTGCTCACAGGAATCCAGTGGGCTGCACTATGCATTGATTGACAGCGGTAATCTGCTCTCAGGAGTCCAGTGGGCTGGACTACCCAGTGATTGACAGCTGTAATCTGCTCACAGGAGTCCAGTGGGCTGCACTACGCAGTGATTGACAGTTGTAATCTGCTCTCAGGAGTCCAGTGGGCTGGACTACCCAGTGATTGACAGCTGTAATCTGCTCACAGGAGTCCAGTGGGCTGCACTACCCAGTGATTGACAGCTGTAATCTGCTCACAGGAGTCCAGTGGGCTGCACTACCCAGTGATTGACAGCTGTAATCTGCTCACAGGAGTCCAGTGGGCTGCACTACGCAGTGATTGACAGTTGTAATCTGCTCTCAGGAGTCCAGTGGGCTGGACTACCCAGTGATTGACAGCTGTAATCTGCTCACAGGAGTCCAGTGGGCTGCACTACCCAGTGATTGACAGCTGTAATCTGCTCACAGGAGTCCAGTGGGCTGGACTACCCAGTGATTGACAGCTGTAATCTGCTCACAGGAGTCCAGTGGGCTGCACTACCCAGTGATTGACAGCTGTAATCTGCTCACAGGAGTCCAGTGGGCTGCACTACGCAGTGATTGACAGCTGTAATCTGCTCTCAGGAGTCCAGTGGGCTGCACTACCCAGTGATTGACAGCTGTAATCTGCTCACAGTAGTCCAGTGGGCTGCACTACGCAGTGATTGACAGCTGTAATCTGCTCTCAGGAGTCCAGTGGGCTGCACTACCCAGTGATTGACAGCTGTAATCTGCTCACAGGAGTCCAATGGGCTGCACTACACAGTGATTGACAGCTGTAATCTGCTCTCAGGAGTCCAGTGGGCTGGACTACGCAGTGATTGACAGCTGTAATCTGCTCACAGATGGTTTTGCATTTTGCACTCGACAGCTTCCTTTTAATAACTTCTACGGTAATAGTATTTTTGTTCTGATTGATCTGAGACTTCTTTTTCTCTTCAGTATGAGGTTATGTAGTAGCTGAAGTGTTTAGTGTTGGTAACCACTAGTGATGATGAGTACAAATGCTCATTCCTAGGGTGCTCGGGCGTGCACTGAGGATCATGGCTGCCCTGGTGACATGTTTGAGTCCCTGCGGCAGCTTGTTTCTCAGCTGTTAGACAACCACAAAACATGCGGGGATTGCCTGACAAACATGGGTAATCCCATCATTTTTTTGTGGCTGCCTAACAGTTGCAAAACATGCGGCTCTGAGGACTTGAACATGTCACCAGAGCACCCGCGATCCTCAGTGCACACCCGAGCACCCTAGGCAAACTGGGGTAACGAGCACTTGCACTCAACAGCACCACCTCATTACACGTCAGCAACCAGTCAGTAAATGAAAAACCTTTTACTAACGTTTGCTCGGTGTAGCAATAAGTGGGTGTGAAGAAAAAAAACTCCTTTTTACACACAAATCAAGAACCTTATAAGAAGTGTTGAATAATTAATCAATTTAAACCTTTACCTTCATGGTTTAAAATACTTTTAATGCATTTAATGAAACACATCGGAGGTGATTCACGTAGACACACGTCACGTAAATGTATCCCAGCAGTAATGCAGCCGGGAAGATTGTGACTGATTTCTGGAAATGGTCATTTTCTCTTTCCGTACTTGTTGTGTGTTCGGGCTCTTTTTGGTGGGATGTTAGCACTGTGTTCTCCAAGGCCGTCAGATGTCTCTGTATCCAGTCCCTCATACTGGTAGCCTGGAACACTGGGGCAGAGAAACTGCAGCCGCATCCCCTCTCCCCTCCTCCCTGCCTAGTATTTGCTGTGTTTTACTAGATGGGTATGTTTGGCTGGATGTGTACACAGGCAAAAAAGGCAGACTTAAAGAGAACCTGTCCTGGATTTTATACCCCAGTCCATTGCCAGTTTACTGTCTCTAGGTCGCTCATATGTCAGTGACCGGTCGGTAAGAGAGGGGGTTGGCAGCTGGGGGGGAATAGGGTTCATTGTCCCACCCCCTGCACTTACTATTTCAGTTGTGGATTTCTATAAAGCCAGGGCCACACGACCGTACCTTCTCTCATCCAACAGAATCAGGACGATTATGCTGATCATACTCTGTTCGGAGTTTGATCCAATTTTCTCAGATGTGGAGAAGATGAAAAAATATATTTCATTTTCCTATCTGCAGAGCCGCATGAGGGCTTGTTTTTTTTGCAGGTCAAGTTGAAGTTTGGGGCTTAAGTCCGGACCCCGCAAAATGGGATCCAGACATATGCGCTGATGGGCCATTGAATGGACTATAATGATGCAGACGGCGTCACAGTGTGCTCCGCTGTGCATTATTTTGGGCTTATACGCCTATTTTAGGCGGGCACCAAGATATAGTAGACTACATCTTATTGTCCAACTCAACTGGGGGTATACAGCTGAAAATAATGCACGGCGCACACTGTGACTGCAACTGCATCATTGTAGGTAAAGGCCCCATCATCGCACCCACACATATCCCATATTTTGGGGGGGGTCTGGATGTAAGCCCCGAACGTAGGAGAAGACACTATGTCAACATAACCTAAGGCTGGCATGTTTCTGCTCCGCCATAAAATCTCATGTCATGGAGCTCCCACTTCACAGTTTCTGTGCGGATGGAGTAGTACACTGGGACAGACGACCTTTCTGCATTATACGTCTCCGCATACCGTGACCCCGCACTCTAACTTTTCGATGCTGAGTTGCTTTAGTTACTAAAAGTTTCCATTTTTCAATAATACCACTCAAAGATTATTGTAGAATATTTAAGAAGAAAGAAATATCATGAACTTCCTTTGTTGCCTTTTTTAGAGCCAAATTTTTCAAATTAATGAATTTTGCACAAAATCAAAAATACTCTTCTTTTTTGTCTTGTACATTTCTTTGCACTAATTTCAGAGGAAGAGTCACATGATGCATTAAAATGTTGCATTTGCATAACTTTTCTGACTTACAAAGAATCATTCCGGGGGGAGTCTGAGGGACATTTCTACAAAAACTTTACAACTAGTGATGAGCGAATAGTTAACAATAACTGACATGTTGGAAACACATTAGTAGTAGTGGTCCTAAACTCGGGACCTGAAAATGAGAGCGCAACCGCGACTCCAAACAAATATATTAACCTACAGAGAACCAGGAGTATATACTCTCAAGGGTACAAATTAGGTAATAAGTGAAGCCCAAATAGTTTAAATATGGTATAAAAAAATATTTATTACACAAAGCTCACTCACAATAAATAACGGCTGTCTGCCAAAATACAAAATACATGATGAGAAATGAGAAGGGGGGAGTAAAATACAACAAAACAACCAATCAAGATGCCTCCATAATTGTTAGCGCTAAGAGCAAGTAAAAAGGTCATAACATGAGCACCCCTTAATCCTGGCCAGTTTATCTGCCAATAGGGAGCCCACACCGGCAGTTGCCGGTCTAATGCAAACAAGTGTAACATTGCTCATTAACCCAAACATAGCACGTGCTTACCCATGTGGGAAGGAGAGATCTCGACAGGCTGAATATACAAACCCTGACGTGCGTTTCGCGTAGCTGGCTTCCTCAGGGGGCCGTATCATGAGCGAATATACTTGTTACTCGAGATTTCCCAAGCATGCTCGGGGGTCCTCCGAGTATTTTTTAGTGCTCGGAGATTTAGTTTTCATCGCCGCAGCTGAATGATTTACAGCTTTTAGCCAGGCTGAGTACATGTCGGGGTTGCCTGGTTGCTAGGGAATCCCCACATGTAATTATGCTGGCTAGTAGCTGTAAATCATCCAGCTGCGGCAAAAAAAAACTAAATCTCCGAGCACTAAAAAATACTCGGAGGACCCCCGAGCGTGCTAGGGAAATCTTGAGTAACGAGTATATTCGCTCATCACTAGTTACAACTCTTTAAAAAAATTAATAAATTGACTGAAAACAGTGAAATACAAACAAAAATAAAGAAAAAAAAGACACAAAGTAGCCGGAAAACAGGAAAAATTAGACCAAAATAGACAAATATGCGAGAATGATTCGGGCTAGTGATGAGCGAACGTGCTGGCATATGGTGTTATACAATCATGCTCGTGTGCTAACTGAGTGTCTTCGGCGTGTTACCGAGTGTCCCGCGCCTGCATGCCTCGCAGCTGCATGTGTTGCGGCTGTTGATACATGCAGGCTCGGGGACTCGAACATATTATTTGAGCACGCCGAAGACACTCGGTTAGCACCCGAGCATGGTCAGATAACACCTCCAGGTTCGCTCATCACTAATTCGGGCCCAGAATATATAAGACGTTTTTTGAAAGTGAAAGGTGTAAGGGTACTGATTTTGGTTTTTATTTATTTTATTATTATTATTATTTATTTTTTTTTAGTTATTTTTGACACAAATGTTGCAAAACTGCTACTAGGGCGTGAATACGTTTTATCTGTACAAGTGGCTCCCCGACAACAGACTAGACGCTTTATTACAAATTGTAATACAGATGTGAATAAGCAGCTCCCCAGTACAGAAGACCTCTGCAGATTTCGGTAATAGATTGATCACACTCATTGCTCACATTGTCGTAGCTGCAGAGCCGTAATACATAATGGAAGGAAGCAAGTATGATTTCTAGAAAGAATCACACAGACCCAGAAAATGCCCAATAGTCAGACATTTTACTCTGCAGGTTGGGCAAACAAACGAGACATTATCTGATGTAAGATGTATGAGGACGGGATTTCTGATCCCATGACTATCAGAAGTGACACAAGACACAGGTGATATTTTGGCAAACCTTTTCCCTCCTTGCTCAGGGCACAGCAGAGAAGGGATGCAGCCTGCGCGCCGATATAAATCCGCCTCTCTCCAGTGGGAGTAAAAGGGACTTTTACAGCCGAAGGCCATAAAGATGGCAGGCGGGGAGGGGGAAAGATGTACAGCATTGTCAGGACGCTTCAGAATCAATTTTCAGCATCATTAGATTCTTTTCTCCTGCAGTCAGACATAGGGAGAAGCTATGAGAGAGGGAAGGAATGGGGATCCGGGGAGGGAGGAGGAGGCTGCACAATTTGCAAGTGTAATGGATAAAATCAAAATGGAAGTCTTTTGAAGAGAGTTGAGAAAGGGGGAGGAAAGGAGAACGTGAAATATCAAAGGGAAAAAAAGAATGAGAAGGCACCTTGACAAAAATGGAAAACACAGACATATTGGGGGAAATTTATCAGTGCTATGATATCCGTTTTGTAGTGCAATTGATTGGCAAAAAATGGCGTTCTGAGTAAATGCCATATTTATTAAGCCCAATGTTTGATTTCTTTCACACCATAACCACAAAAAAATGTCCAAAATACTATCACTATATGGCACGTCAATATAAAATCTAATGGCCTTTTTCTGAGTTATAGTTACTACCTGAAAACAGCCAAAGAGATCCATAATGATGTTAAAAAATGCAAAATCCTTTATTAGACATATTAAAAGAGATGCTTCTAAAAGGGGACACATTATACATATGATACGACATTCAGGAACTGCAGAGGGGATACAACAAAGTAAAAAATCTAGTGTTTACTGAATCAAACTCCATGACTACCCCTGTACATAGTGCACATAGACCAAGGACTAGGTAGCTATGAGTCCCTGCATATATAACAATCATCCGAGGACAGGGAGGAATACATAGATCCATAACCCAAAAACAAAATTAGCCAGTATGAGAGACCGTATATTACCTGATACTATGGCATACAGGACCCAGGAGGTATCAGATGATGTGCCCATTCACCCCGACGCGCGTTTCGCCTCATCTCTTCCAGAGGAGTCATAGCTACCCAGTCCTTGTTCTAAGCGCACTAGAGGTGCAATATGATAAAATAACAGACACTGTGTAGTATTAACTTGATATCAAATATATGTGATTTATATATTATGTATTTCTCCACAAATGTAAATATTTGAATGTTTACCTATATGTAAAGGGAATCACTAGGTGTAGTATATATTTATATCCTTCCCATTTTTATCTGTGTAGGTTATATATTAGTATTTGAGATCCACTATTCATCATCATTCAGGATATCCACTTTCCGCTGGTTGGAAAAGCACAGTCTGCTGAACCGATCAATACACAAAAAACTGGAAGCCAGTGATGGGGGTTTATGGATCACCCCATGTAGTATATGCCCAAAACGTCCTGAGTGCCTACTGCCAACCTACAGTGATAACACCAAAAAGAGCCTTAGGGCGAATAAAAAAAAAAGCGAGAGAGAATATGGCGCAAAATAGAGTTTTATCCACATAAAATAGGGGTGTAGGCGTTAGATTGTGCTAACCTGATTAGACTTCTTTTGCGTTTGTAGTATTTCACAGCTGCTACAGATCCACGGGTTACAACGTAACCTAGAAGACTGTTATCCAGAAGAAATCCTCTGCGCTGGTGAATGATTGAGGAGACATCAGTCCATATGTGGTTTAATAATAATAATAATCTTTATTTTTATATAGCGCTAACATATTCCGCAGCGCTTTACAGTTTTGCACACATTATCATCACTGTCCCTGATGGGGCTCACAATCTAGAATCCCTATCAGTATGTCTTTGGAATGTGGGAGGAAACCGGAGTGCCCGGAGGAAACCCACGCAAACACGGAGAGAACATACAAACTCTTTGCAGATGTTGTCCTGGGTGGGATTAGAACCCAGGACCCCAGCGCTGCAAGGCTGCAGTGCTATCCACTGCGCCACCGTGCTGCCCCATAATAAATTGTGGCCTTATACTACGTGTTTCCAAGTTACAAGAACTTCTTCCTCAGGAAAAAGAAATCTTGTGACCGCTCCATTAATAATCTGAAACTTCATGTGTGAATTCCATTAACCTAAATATTCTCTTTATGGTGCACCATTAGGGGTCCGTGTCATACAGATAAGACACTGGTCTTCCATAATTTTCTTTCTAAGGTAAAGTTGCGGTCATAGGTGCCATTACAAATTTTTTTTTTCAATCAGATAATTTTATTGAACCACGGTAACACCTTTTTTTTCCAGTTTACAAATAGACCAGTAAAAAAAGAAAAGATTCTGTTGTTTTTAACAGGGACCATAGTGGAGTTCAAAAGAGCCTCATAATAAGTCTATGGGATCCCAATGATGTACTTGATGCCACCTGTTTGGCAGGGTGGCTTTGGACCCATTCTGGCAGAAACCATTCTGCCAAAGGGAACAGAGGCTAAGAAATATTATTATTTTTGGGTCATCGTACTGTTGGAGGCTAGATAGGCAGGACTACTGTAGGGACACCAGCAGAAGAGAGGGACACCTACACGAGTGCATGGCAGATAGGTTCCCTAGAAATGTTTTTGGTTCTCGGGGCTGTTTGTGCTTTTAGGAACACATCAGTTAACTACCGTATGTTTTATGCTTTTTTCCTTTCAGTGGTAACCTCCGATCCTCACATCGAAAACCATTTTGTAGAAGATTGTGGAAGCAAGGTCCCACAAATGCAAAAGAAAGACACTGAAGTCATCCCTTTCTATGAAGTGCTTGCGTTATCTTCCCATCATGGCGCCAGGGAAGTTTTGCACCGCGTCCAGACAGCCGCCATTATGCAATGACTGAACTAAGAGTTAGACTTCTATGCCTGTTTTTCTTCTTTTCTTTTTTTCCAATGAGCTATTTTTCTGTAACATTTTCAGCATTATCTCCTGCTCTGTGCACACTTGCCTCCAGTTACACATGTATAACCATTTTGTTGTTTTACATTAGTACTTGTAATATTCACCAGGCAGTAAACTTCTGGCACTAGGCTGGCTGAGCTCTGAATTGTAGGACACTTAATAATCTGTATAACAGTGTTGTTTTCTATAGGAAAGATACCTAAAGTTCTAAACTAAACTGCCATCACGTCTATAGCAATAATATTCTGAAGGTGGAAAGCATCTATCATATGAAACATCACCAGATACATTTGTACTTCTCACTATATTATATATATTTTCTATTCTAATGCCTGTTTTAGTGTCAAGTTTTTTTATATATATATATGTTTACTCATTTTTTGGAAATTTTGGCAAAACAAAGACAGAATATTGATGTAGTGACTGACACCGGTAGCCTGCACAGTTAGAGAGACTTGATGTAAGGGTATGGTTACTTATTACAGACTGAGCAGGGTGATGGGCTCTCATATTCAGATCTTGGGTTCACTATTGAGTTACGTTGTAAAGGCTTTGAGGCCGATTAATTAAGACTGCCATTTTGTACGCCAGTCTTAAAGAGAATCTGTCATCTGATTTTGCAACACCGTCTGAGAGCAACATAATGTAGGAACATAGACCCTGATTCCAGCTATATATCACTTACTAGGCTGCTTGCTGCTGTTTTGATACAATTACAGTTTTCTCTGCTGCAGATCTAGCAGTTCTATGAATGCTGAGCTCTGTATAGCCCCACCCATACTACTAAGTGGCAGCTTTCTGTATACACTGTGCATAGGCTGAAAGCGGCCAATCAGTGATGTGGGTGGGATTATACAGAGCTCATGAATATGGAAGACTTCATGGCGTCAAGTTTACTATTCTTGTAGTGATAATCTCCTGCTGATAAAACAGTGATTTTATCAAATCTGTGCTAAGCAGTCAAGTAAGTGACACATTGCAGAAATCAGGGTCTCTTTCTCTACATTATGCAGCTCTCAGATTATTTGGTAAAAAAAACCTTTTGACAGATTCTTTGAATGACGGCAGCACTTGCCAATCTTCCAACTGCCATGCCTCTCAGCCAAAAATGCTGCTCCATCTAGAGGTTGGCATACATTTCATTTGTAATTTATGCCACTTTAGTGGCGTAAATTCTGATTATTTTTTAGCTTTGCCACACCCCAGATCTGCTCATTTTGACACTAAAAATGGCAAAAGTCACAACACGACCTCTGGTTAACCAAAAAATACAACATTTCAGGCTGTTTTACGTCAGAATTCTGATGAAAACATTTTGCTAAATTAGACCTTTTGTGTTCTGTGCATTCAGTGTTACAGTTTAGCAGCCAGAGGCTTCAATTTTCTTGTTGTAATGAGTTATGTGAAAACTAAACTCCATCCATGATGGGGAAGACTAAGGAACAGGCACTTGGTAATGGTGCATGCCTTCATCACCAAAATAATAGAGCGGGACAAATGCATAAAAACATTTCTAGCCAAAAGTCTCAGTTTTATCAATACAAAACATTCATATTCTAAATTGTATTTTTACTGTGATATGACATCCGAGTGTTTATCCACTTCTGTAACTTGTACGTGTGTCATTGTTTTTATGTGATGAGGGTGTCATTTATGTAACGTAGTGTAACGGTAAGAGTGATACTTTAAATTAGGCCTGTCGACTCTCTGACTTGTCTCTTTTAATAAATCCTTATATAAATTCAATAATTCTGGAGTATCTGTTCTTGGAAAACTGTTTTGTGTTCCTTTCTTATTATTTTTTAAATATATGAATAAATCGATAATTGTGTGTTACCATCTCTCATTTCTACACTGTCTGGCTTTGTATATACTGAAACAGACATATCAGAAGAGATGATAGGTCCACTATAAAATATGGCTTTAGATGAAAATGAAGGGTCAGGCATTGTCACACCGATAACTTGCATGCCTTCTTAGCACCGTCCTACTCACTGTGTTAACCGCTCTGCTCTACCCAGTGTCAGGCCATCGAGCTGAACTGCCTCTTGCAGCACTCCCAGTGCTGCTGAATTTCCCTGTTTGCAGGAGAGTCTCCACCTGGCTATAGAGAGGCGTGGCCGGACTCCGCAGGAATTTAATCAGCTGTGTCCTGCAGAGTTTTGCTTCCCTGGCTTATCGATATATCAGGCATCTCCTCCCTCCACACCTTGCCTGAACTTAAGTTTCTAGTTGTACTGCGTCTCTAGTATCCTCTCAAAGTGCATTATAGTTTTATCTCTCCTGTACCGACCCAGCTTGTTTCCTCGTTTTGTCTGACCTCTTCGCTCCTGACGCCAGCTTTGTATATTGATCCTGTGCTGCCCGCCCCAAATCTCGGACTGTCTGACTATGTCTCTGCCTGTGCCTCTGAACTTTGGTGTTTTGCCTCCGACTCGTAGGTCAGCTGCTACAGGTCCAGATACTGCTCTGGAGTGGCATCTGGTGACTACTCTAAGAGCCCAAGCCCACCCTCACCATCAGAAGCTCAAGTGTAGACGAAGTAGTCACTTAGTCACAGGCTTGTAGAATTTCCTAAAATATGCTATTCAAAAGGTATAATAAAGTTTCTCAGAAAATCAGTTGTATAGAGCTGCAATGTGCAGCTTCATTGTATACTTTTCAATAAATAAAATGTGTCTGTGTGTAATAAATGTATTACTTTTATTTAGGTTTTCTCTTTACTATGTGGTTTCTAACAGTTTAGCATATTTGAGATTTAGCAAATCCATGCATAAAAATTGCACATAGAAAGGACTCCATTAGCCCTTTTGTGCCATCAGACGGAATAAGAACGTCCGATGGCAGAACCTGGTGAGCCCGCATCAAAGTCGGGACATGTCAGCTGACATCCGCCCGCGCCTACTATCCAGTTAAATGCCGCTGTCAAACTCACAGACAGGAAATGCGCGCACCGCTGACCCCTCACGTGATCAAGGGTCAGCGGTGCGTTGGCATGACAACCAGAGGTCTCCTTGAGACCTCTATGGTTGTTGATGCCAGATTGCTGTGAGCGCCGCCCTGTGGTCAGCGCTCATAGCAATGCTGTAATTTTGCTACATAGTGGTGATCTGACCATAGACTCTATGTAGCAGAGCCGATCAGGCTATGCCAGCTTCTAGCCTCCCATGAAGGCTATTGAAGCATGGTAAAAGTACAAAAAAAAAAGTTTTTAAAAATATGAAAAAATAAAATAAAAGTTCAATCATACCCCTTTTTGCCCCATTCAAAATAAAACAATAAAAATAAAATCAATCCTACACATATTTGGTATCGCCGTGTTCAGAATCGCCCGATTTATCAATAAAAAAAGAATTAACCTGATCGCTAAATGGCATAGCAAGAAAAAAAAGTAAAAATGCCAGAATTACGTTTTTTTGTCGTCGCAACATTGCATTAAAATGCAATAACGGGCAATCAAAAGAACATATCTGCACTGAAAAGAACATCATCCCATCATGCAAAAAATAAGCCCTCACCAAACCCGAGATCACGAAAAATCGAGACGCTACGGGTCTTGGAACAATTGCGCATTTTTTTTTAGCAAAGTTTGGATTTTTTTTTCACCACTTAGATAAAAATGAACCTAGACATGTTTGTTGTCTATGAACTCGTAATGACCTTTAGAATCATAATGGCAGGTCACTTTCAGCATTTAGTGAACTTAGCAAAAAAGCCAGACAAGAAACAAGTGTGGGATTGCACTTTTTTTGCAATTTCACCGCACTTGGAATTTTTTTCCCGTTTTCTAGTACATGACATGCTAAAACCAATAGTCTCGTTCAAAATTACAACTCGTCCCGCAAAAAATAAGCCCTCAAATGGCCATATTGACGGAAAAATAAAATTCTTATGGCTCTGGGAAGGAGGGGTGCGAAAAACGCAAAACCGAAAAAAGCTCAAGGGGTTAAAGTTAAGATATAAATACAAAAAAGTTGATTCAGCTCACCCATTAGAAATTAAATTGCTGTGGTGGTATCATCCGAGCACGGAAATGGCATCTCTGCCAGGACATGGAAAATTTGAGATGAAAAATGAAGGAATCCAGATCCAGGATGTAAAATATCAAAAAAAATACTTTTTTCAAACATTTAAGCATTGAAACAAGGGCTTACAAATGACCAGCAAAATAGTTAGGGAGCAGCCATGGACGACTGAACGCATTTCTAACAACTGCTGTGTTCTTGGTACTGAAGACTAAGAACGCAGCAGTTGTTCGAAACGCGTTCAGTTGTCCATGGCTGCTCCCTAACTATTTTTCTGGTCATTTGTAAGCCCTTGTTTCAATTTTTAAATGTTTGAATAAATTATTTTTTTGATATTTTACATCCTGGAGCTGGATTCCTACATTTTCTTGTTAAAGTTAAGATACATATTCCTCTGGGCCACTTTCTAGATACCCTTGAATATTTGAGAATTGTCTCTTTTGACTTACTCATTCTTCTCCTCATCTCCTTCTCTCAATACCTATATTTATCCTTACCCCCTTTTATCTAGTGTAAGTCTTGTATGTCTTCCCCACTTCTCAAATTGTAAAAAATTTGAATTTCTGAATGATATAATCTAATGCATATCTATTATGTATTCGGTTTAACTTGTTTTAATTTACATCTTATCTGTTCATATTTTTACCTTTTTATTTTTTTAAAATTTGTATTTTCTGAAACATGAAAATTCTTCAATAAAAAATTTGTAAAAAAATATATATGTGTATATATATATATATATATATATATATATATATATATATATATATACACACAGTATATACATGTGTGTGTGTGTGTGTGTGTGTGTGTGTGTGTGTGTGTATATATATATACTATTCAAAAAAATAAAGGAAACTCTAAAATCCCACATCCTAGATATCACTGAATGAAATATTACAGTTGTAAATCTTTATTCATTACATAGTGGAATGTGTTGAGAACAATAAAACCTAAAAATGTCCAACGTAAATCACAGCTAATATCCCACGGAGGTCTGGAGTTGGAATGATGCTCAAAATCAAAGTGGAAAATGAAGTTACAGGCTGATCCAACTTCAGTGGAAGACAAGACAAGGAAATGATGCTCTGTAGTGTGTGTGCCCTCCACGTGCCTGCATGATCTCCCTACAATGCCTGGGCATGCTCCTGATGAGGTAGCGGATGGTCTCCTGGGGGATCTCCCAGACCTGGACTAAAGCATCCTCCAACTCCTGGAGAGTTTGTGGTGCAACGTGACGTTGGTGGATGGTGCGAGACATGATGTCCCAGATGTGTTCAATCGGATTCAGGTCTGGGGAACGGGCGGGCCAGTCCATACTTCAATGCCTTCATCAGAAACTGCTGACACACTCCAGCCACATGAGGTCTGGCATTGTCCTGCATTAGGAGGAACCCAGGACCAACTGCACCAGCATATGGTCTCACAAGGGGTCTGAGGATCTCATCTCAGTACTTAACGGTAGTCAGGCTACCTCCGGCAAGCACATGGAGGGCTGTGCAGCCCTCCAAAGAAATGCCACCCCACACCATTACTGACCCACTGCCAAACCGGTCATGCTGAAGGATGTTGCAGGCAGAAGATCACTCTCCACGGCGTCTCCAGACTCTGTCACATGTACTCAGTGTGAACCTGCTTTCATCTGTGAAGAGCACAGGGCACCAGTGGCGAATTTGCTAATCCCGGTGTTCTGTGGCAAATGCCAAGCATTCTGCACGGTGTTGGGCTGTGAGCACAACCCCCATCTGTGGACGTCGGGCACTCAGACCATCCTCATGGAGTCGGTTTCTAATTGTGCAGACACATGCACATTTGTGGCCTGCTGGAGGTAATTTTCCAGGGCTCTGGCAGTGCTCCTCCTGTTCCTCCTTGCACAAAGGCTGAGGTAGCGGTCCTGCTGCTGGGTTGCTGCCCTCCTACGGCCCCCTCCACATCTCCTGGTGTACTGGCCTGTCTCCTGGTAATACCTCCAGCCTCTGGACACTACACTGACAGACAGCAAATCTTCTTGCCACAGCTCGCACTGATGTGCCATCCTGGATGAGCTGCACTGCCTGAGCCACTTGTGTGGGTTGTAGAGTCTGTCTCAAGCTACCACAAGTGTGACAGCACAACCAACATTCAAAAGTGACCAGAACATCAGCTAGAAAGCATTGGTACTGAGATGTGGTCTGTGGTCCCCACCTGCAGAACCACTCCTTTATTGAGTGTGGCTTGATAATTGCCAATAATTTCCATCTGTTGTCTATTCCATTTGCACAACCGCATGTGAAATTGATTGTCAATCAGCGTTGCTTCCTAAGTGGACAGTTTGATTTTACAGAAGTTTGATTTACTTGGAGTTATATTCTGTGGTTTAAGTGTTCCCTTTATTTTTTAAGCAGTGTATATACAGTGGGGAAAAAAGTATTTAGTCAGTCAGCAATGGTGCAAGTTCCACCACTTAAAAAGATGAGAGGCGTCTGTAATTTACATCATAGGTAGACCTCAACTATGGGAGACAAACTGAGAAAAAAAAATCCAGAAAATCACATTGTCTGTTTTTTTAACATTTTATTTGCATATTATGGTGGAAAATAAGTATTTGGTCAGAAACAAAATTTCATCTCAATACTTTGTAATATATCCTTTGTTGGCAATGACAGAGGTCAAACATTTTCTGTAAGTCTTCACAAGGTTGCCACACACTGTTGTTGGTATGTTGGCCCATTCCTCCATGCAGATCTCCTCTAGAGCAGTGATGTTTTTGGCTTTTCGCTTGGCAACACGGACTTTCAACTCCCTCCAAAGGTTTTCTATAGGGTTGAGATCTGGAGACTGGCTAGGCCACTCCAGGACCTTGAAATGCTTCTTACGAAGCCACTCCTTCGTTGCCCTGGCGGTGTGCTTTGGATCATTGTCATGTTGAAAGACCCAGCCACGTTTCATCTTCAATGCCCTTGCTGATGGAAGGAGGTTTGCACTCAAAATCTCACGATACATGGCCCCATTCATTCTTTCATGTATCCGGATCAGTCGTCCTGGCCCCTTTGCAGAGAAACAGCCCCAAAGCATGATGTTTCCACCACCATGCTTTACAGTAGGTATGGTGTTTGATGGATGCAACTCAGTATTCTTTTTCCTCCAAACACGACAAGTTGTGTTTCTACCAAACAGTTCCAGTTTGGTTTCATCAGACCATAGGACATTCTCCCAAAACTCCTCTGGATCATCCAAATGCTCTCTAGCAAACTTCAGACGGGCCCGGACATGTACTGGCTTAAGCAGTGGGACACGTCTGGCACTGCAGGATCTGAGTCCATGGTGGCATAGTGTGTTACTTATGGTAGGCCTTGTTACATTGGTCCCAGCTCTCTGCAGTTCATTCACTAGGTCCCCCCGTGTGGTTCTGGGATTTTTGCTCACCGTTCTTGTGATCATTCTGACCCCACGGGGTGGGATTTTGCGTGGAGCCCCAGATCGAGGGAGATTATCAGTGGTCTTGTATGTCTTCCATTTTTTAATTATTGCTCCCACTGTTTTTTTTTCTTCACTCCAAGCTGGTTGGCTATTGCAAATTCAGTCTTCCCAGCCTGGTGCAGGGCTACAATTTTGTTTCTAGTGTCCTTTGACAGCTCTTTGGTCTTCACCATAGTGGAGTTTGGAGTCAGACTGAGGGTGTGCACAGGTGTCTTTTTATACTGATAACAAGTTTAAATAGGTGCCATTACTACAGGTAATGAGTGGAGGAAAGAGGAGACTCTTAAAGAAGAAGTTACAGGTCTGTGAGAGCCAGAAATCTTGATTGTTTGTTTCTGACCAAATACTTATTTTCCACCATAATATGCAAAAAAAATGATAAAAAAAACAGACAATGTGATTTTCTGGATTTTTTTTTCTCAGTTTGTCTCCCATAGTTGAGGTCTACCTATGATGTAAATTACAGACGCCTCTCATCTTTTTAAGTGGTGGAACTTGCACTATTGCTGACTGACTAAATACTTTTTTGCCCCACTGTATGTGCAAAATTTGGCCGTTCTAGCTATTAAATTAAAGGGTTAAATGGCGGAAAAAATTGGCGTGGGCTCCCGCGCAATTTTCTCCGCCAGAGTAGTAAAGCCAGTGACTGAGGGCAGATATTAATAGCCTGGAGAGGGTCCATGGTTATTGGCCCCCCTGGCTAAAAACACCTGCCCCCAGCCACCCCAGAAAAAGCACATCTGGAAGATGCGCCTATTCTGGCACTTGGCCACTCTCTTCCCATTCCCGTGTAGCGGTGGGATATGGGGTAATGAAGGGTTAATGCCACCTTGCTATTGTAAGGTGACATTAAGCCAAATTAATAATGGAGAGGCGTCAATTATGACACCTATCCATTATTAATCCAATACTAGTAAAGGGTTAAAAAAAACACACACACATTATTAAAAATTATTTTAATGAAAAAAATCACAAAGGTTGTTGTAATAATTTATTCTACGCTCAATCCACTCACTGAAGACCCTCGATCTGTAACAAAGTCAAAATAATAAACCAACAATATACATACCTTCCGAAGATCTGTAAAGTCCCACGATGTAAATCCATCTGAAGGGGTTAAAAAAATTTGCAGCCAGGAGTTCTGCTAATGCAGCGATGCTCCTTGCTGCACAACCCCGGAGAATGAAGGTAAAGTAGGTCAATGACCTATATTTACCTGCATTTGCGGTGAGGCGCCCTCTGCTGGTTGTTCCTAGATCGTGGGAACTTTCCTAGAAAGCTCCCAGGCTCGAGTTCATAAGAGGGCGCCCTCTGCTGGTTGTCCTCATATGAACTCGAGCCTGGGAGCTTTCTAGGAAAGTTCCCACGATCTAGGGACAACCAGCAGAGGGCGCCTCACCGCAAATGCAGGTAAATATAGGTCATTGACCTACTTTACCTTCATTCTCCGGGGTTTTGCAGCAAGGAGCATCGCTGCATTAGCAGAACTCTTGGCTGCAACATTTTTTAACCCCTTCAGATGGATTTACATCGTGGGACTTTACAGATCTTCGGAAGGTATGTATATTGTTGGTTTATTATTTTGACTTTGTTACAGATCGAGGGTCTTCAGTGAGTGGATTGAGCGTAGAATAAATTATTACAACAACCTTTGTGATTTTTTCATTAAAATAATTTTTAATAATGTGTGTGTGTTTTTTTAACCCTTTACTAGTATTGGATTAATAATGGATAGGTGTCATAATTGACGCCTCTCCATTATTAATTTGAGTTAATGTCACCTTACGATAGCAAGGTGGCATTAACCCTTCATTACCCCATATCCGACCGCTACACGGGAATGGGAAGAGAGTGGCCAAGTGCCAGAATAGGCGCATCTTCCAGATGTGCCTTTTCTGGGGTGGCTGGGGGCAGGTGTTTTTAGCCAGGGGGGGGGGGGGCCAATAACCATGGACCCTCTCCAGGCTATTAATATCTGCCCTCAGTCACTGGCTTTACTACTCTGGTGGAGAAAATTGCGCGGGAGCCCACGCCAATTTTTTCCGCCATTTAACCCTTTAATTTAATAGCTAGAACGGCCAAATTTTGCATATACACACTACTAACATTAGTAGTGTGGAATATGCAAAAAAATGGTGATATGAGATGGTTTACTGTATGTAAACCATGTCTCATATCATGTCGGGTTTTAGGAAGGAGAAAGCAAAATCCGGCAATTGAATTACCGGCTTTAAAGCTATCTAGCGCTGTATGAAGTAATAATATATATACATATATGTGTCTACTGACATATATATAAATATATATATATATATATATATAGACAGTATATATGTTTTTTTTTTTTTTACACATGGATCCCTTGTATAGCCGTATGTCGGTTTGGCAAGCCTGCGAGAAAA
Organism: Ranitomeya imitator; assembly: GCF_032444005.1. Classification (NCBI taxonomy): domain Eukaryota; kingdom Metazoa; phylum Chordata; class Amphibia; order Anura; family Dendrobatidae; genus Ranitomeya; species Ranitomeya imitator. The sequence continues at coordinate 724,203,698 of NC_091284.1, forward strand.
ACACGCAGTACGGATGCCATACGGATTATATACGGAGGATGCCATGCGCAAAATACGCTGACACACCCTGCCTACGGAGGAACTACGGACCACTTTTTTTGGGACTTTTCAGCGTATTACGGCCGTAATATACGGACCGTATCATCTTACGCTGAGTGTGACGCCGGCCTAAATGTTAATATTTTTTTGAGAATACATCGGAATTGACAACCGACGCATGCTCCGTATATTAGGAACTAGCCCAGCCCCTGAAATAGATGCCACTTCATTTCAGGATGGGGACAGAGGCTGCAGCAGCGACCGCAGCTTTTGCTCTGTGATGATTAGTGATGAGCGTAAGCGATCGCTACGCAAGTTTTCATAGTGACATGTTCGAGCCCTCGCGCCCGCGTGTTTCGCAGCTGTTAGAAAGCCACAAAACATTAGGGGATTGCTTGTGTATGTCAGACAATCCCAGCATGTATTTAACATGTTTATCAGCTGAGAAACATGCGGGCACGGGGTCTCGAACATGTCACTAGAGCACCCGCGACTCTCAAATGAAATGATGTCATCATATAGGAAGCTGGAAAAAATAAAGCAGAGTAGAGCGGGAACGATAATGGATTTTTAAGTAAAATATATCTGAAAAAATATTAGATTATTACATTCAATCTATAGAGATTTAGGATGAAATCAGTGTTGGTTTTGTACCACTGTTTTTAGAATCCTGGTCAATCTTTAACTGCCATTCATCTGTAAAATATCTTAATGACATTTGTTTCACAGATTGTTATTTCTTTTTACCCTGTTATATGTAAAATTGTTTGCTGCTTGAAGAAAGGAGAGGATAGGGTTGGTTGCTGGCAGATCTGTACTCCTATAATGTAATGGTGGTAATAACCTGCTGTGAACGGGCTACAGCTTTGGTTAAAGAAGCACTCCTCCTCCTCCCATTAAAGTTTTTATCCTCCTAATAAATTGCAATCATCATATTATATAGCACTGTGTACTTACAATTGCTCATTTTGCCTTTCTACCCAGCTAATTCTTCTATTTTCTTTCCTCTATGTAGAAAAATGAAGTCTCTTTTTCCTGCATGAGTCATCAACCTCTTAAACTGTTGGCCATTTGTTTCGCTCCTCCCCCTGCCAGGGACTTTTGCAGTGACTTTTGACTCGGACAGGGAGAATTGACCTCCTGTTTCTACATAGAGCTTAGAAGGAATCAGCTAGTTGGTTTTTATTCATGTGATGTCATAGGCCTAATGGAAAAGAGAAACATTAGCTTGGTAGAAAGACAAAATGAGAAATTGTAAGTACACAGTGCTATATAATATGATGACTGCAATATATTAAGAGGATAAATATTTTTATAGGAGTGCTTCTTTAAGGGCTCTGACTAGGTTTTAGATCATGCTGACACTTTAAAGGGGTTATCTTAACTGCAATCCCCCCCTTCCCCCCCCCCCCCCGTCTGGTAAGAAAAATGCAGACCATACTAATAGCTAGATTAAAGACCTGCTGCTAAGAGGAGCTGGCAGACATCAACGTGGAGTAATGGAAATCAATTCTATTTATATGCATGTAAGTAATAAAGCAAAAGCACAATAATAATTACTGAGATGCTCGATTTTACACGTGCTATTTATGGAAAGTTATCCGCCAATGAATCAACGTTGGTCCTGAAAGGGCATTTGGACAGAACTCGTGAGTGGACAAGCCCTTTAATACAAGACACCCAGTGTTTAGTAAAGAGGAGCAAATGTTTACTCCAGTGCATTCTATATTATGATCTATAGATTACACAGATGATGGCTGCCTGTTTTTGGTCTATTAGTCGGGAGCCTTTTTTTTGCAAAAAAATCTGCATTGACAATTATTGTTTGCATATGTGACAATAAAATCCATTGTTAGTGTCTGGTAATTATTTGCCGTGCCTTACCCACAGTGGCTGTTCATCTGGTTCCCTAATATCACCTTATCCCTTGTAGGCTCAGTGTGAGATTCCATACTTGTCTGTCTATAAACAAGTTTCCCCTGAAGCTGCTGGAAACAAAGGGAGAACTTCTTCTCGGTTAATTTATGCAGTGCAAGGCGTGATTAATTGCTTTGGTGGAAAACATTGAGCTCCTTTTTGATTTACAGATACAGTAAATATGCCATAAAAATTCATACAGATTGTAAGAATGGGTCATCAATCCCCTCAGTGCTTTAATTAGCTAAGGGTTGTGCCATTCATCCTGCAGGCGAGCAGAACACTCCGTGCTGATGGCCCGATGACAAAGACCACAGTAACACCATAAAGAAAAGAGAAAAGTCCTATTGTCAAACACAATATACTTGTACTGCGAAACCACTTATAGATCCTTCATTGGTGATTTATCTGGAGGACTAGGGGACTGATCGGGATGTCAGACATGTGTAACCTGCATAAATCCTGCATGTAGACTTGTACCTACCGTGAATATCGGATAGAGGAATGAGAACAGACCATGGCTTGTCAGTATTCCTCCTTATTATTTCACATTTTGTATTATTATAAACCGTGAGATATTCTTACCTTCATTAGTAATCACCATTACCTCCAATCATAGGGACCTCTTCTGGCAGTCTTGGGATTGTGTGACTCTGAGGCTCTGAAAGTGGATTTCTGTTTTTGATAATCCTTTTTTTTGTTCATAGGATCCCTACTTACAGGGTGTCCTGTTGTTAGAAGCTCCATCAATCATTCATTATGTGTGAGGGAACCCAGCACCCCCACAAGTCAGCGACTTACCATGTAAGGCATGGGCACGCTCCAGAGGGGAATGTCAACTACCAATACAATATTCTCCCCATGTTGAATAAACACAGGCTATACTAACCTCAAGTGTTGGCACCGTTCCAGCTGGGTTGGTCTCTCAGGGCTCCCGTGACACTTATGTCAGGTAAGCCCTGAAGCCAATCAGCTGACGCTAATGGACCGCTTCACTCCTACTTGTACAAAACTGACAACAGGAAGAAGTGAGAGCTGCTGCTGCTCCCTGACTTCCTCCAGATGTTTAATTCCAAGGGAAGAGAGAGTGAAGAGGACACTTCTTGTTGGCAGGGCTCACGTGACATAGCAATGTCACCTGAGCCCCCGGAGACTTGTTGATTGTATAATTGGAATGGCCTCAGAGGCGAGTGTTGGCTGTATTTCATCTACTTAGGGGAATATTGTAATTTAGGGCTGTTTAAATAGTGGACAAATTACAAATGAAATAAGAAAGCAATGTTTCTTATATCCTTGATAAAGTCAAAGCAACTGGTTACATAGTTTTCTTCTCCTGTTGAAAGATCCTCCGTAAATTAAGTTGCCTTCATTACTTTTGAGATAAAAAAAATCTTAACTTTTTTACATTTTTGGAAGTGATAAAGAACATTTCCTATTTTAATAATAAATATGTTTTCAATACTTTTTTGATATTAGAAGAAAATAGATATGCTCCAATACATGAACGATGTCACTCCATGACAGATGTATCATCATGCAGTGAAGATGCCGTGGAATCCAAATTGTTAATCTCTGCTGCCAGGTAGGCACCTATGACATCGATTTATCTTCACTGAAAAAACAAGAATCGATCATTGAAATTCAACGTTATCTCCAGCTTTTGTTAGGTAAAAGACCCTCGTAAGCATAAGATAGCTGCCCCCCTAGCAGTGAAAGTGGCAGGCCTCCCAGTAAATGGCAACTAAAGCCTCATACAGACATCCACGTATCATGTTCTGAATACGGACCATGATGTACGGACCGGCCATAGGTCCCCTAACCCAAACTGGACATTCTCATATATGCCTACAAAGTCTTCAAGTTTGTATAGGGAGTAGGGTTCAGCGGACCCAAAGATGTTTTGGTTCTGGTACCTAATCAGACCTTTAGTTCCAGAACTGTACCCGAACTTTAACCAGAACCTAAACCTCATTTTAAACGATGGAGACATAAACTTTAGATCTGGAAAAAAAATATCTCTCACAGATTTCCCCCGGAACTCCGAACATTGCGATAGACTTCTAGGAGAAGCCCGTGATCCACACATAGCATCGGTCACTAAGTGTCCAGTATGAATCCCGAGCTTTTAATTTCTGGTTCGCTCATCTCTAGTAGGGAGATCTATGGCCTGTGTGTGCATCACGGTTCGTACTTCAGCCATCATACAATGACATAAAGCCTTAAAATAAGTGATTTTCAAGAAATGTTTAAAGGGTATGTGTCATCAGAAAATTACCTATTGTTTAAATCAGGTTTCTATATTAACTGTATATTTAAAAAAAATTGAAACTTATTTTTTTTCCATTAACACAATCTGTATTAAAAATAAAAATGAGAATTTTTTTTCGTTTTCACACTGGCCGCTGGAGGTTTTTTAAACTCTAACTTCCTGTTGTTTCAGGATATCTACATGGTTATTGGCAGCATTTACCTGACTCAGTCCCTATCTTTTGTATTGAAGCATCTAATAAGCATCATTGTGAAGGAAGGAGGAACAGGGTCAGATGTGACATCACCTATTGTGAATGGTGGATCCTGTCAGCTGAGTGCAGAGGTGTTATCTCTCATTATAACCCTGCCTCTGCTGATAAGGAACTCTCTGAACATTCTTCCTGAAAAAATAGAAACAAAGATTCTAAAATAGTCCCAGTGTCATTGTACAAAATGGCAAGATTACTAACTTTATTTATTTTTTTAACAAAGATTGTGATATACAAAAAAAATTGGCAAAAAAATGTGCCACAAAACCTGATTTAAAGGGAACCTGTCACCCCCCCCAGGGCCTATTAAAGGGAACCTGTCACCAGAATTTGGCGGGTCCTTTTTTGGGTCATATGGGCGATGTTTTCGAGTCTTTTATTAGCCTCTTTTTTTCCCGCTGGCCGCAAAATTGACTTGCCGTTAATTCGCTTTCCTCCCTAGTTAACGCGTGCCTTAGTTAATCTTGCCTTACGCATGGGCAGTATGCTTTGCCCAACTGCGGGCAAAGCCGAAAACCATTAGTGCACATGCGCCGGCGCACTATGTCCCGGAACACAGCAAAATACTTCCGGGACATATTGCACCGGCGCATGCGCACTAATGGTTTTCAGCTTTGCCTGCAGTTGGGCAAAGCATACTGCGCGTGCCCAAGGCAAGATTGCTTTGCACACGCGTTAACTAGAGAGGAAAGCGAATCAACGGCAAGTCAATTTCGCGACCAGCATGTGGCCAGCGGGGAAAAAAGGGGTTAATAAAAGACCCGAAAACACCGCCCATATGACCCAAAAAAGGACCCACCAAATTCAGGTGACAGGTTCCCTTTAAAGTAAAATAGCCAGCAGTACTAAGGCTGCATTCTGTGAAGGTGGCTCTTATGTTTATTATCCCTAGGAACGCTGAAATAATGAGTTTTATACATTTCCCACCATACCTCTATTGAGTCAGGGCGGTATGTTTTCTCCCCCTAACTCAACTGCATCACAGCCGTCCATCATCCTGCTCTGTCCTCCATGCGCCGCCTTCTCTCTTTCTCGTGACGTCACCGGCGCCTGCACTCTGCAATCAGTTCTCAGGCATGCACCGTGCGCGCTGCCCAGGAACTTACATCAGGTGATGTAAGGATATCGTGCCTGCGTGTAGCCAAGGCCCCAGATCCCGCCCCGCAGTGTGTTATGATGTATTCACACTGCAGGGCTGGGAATCTGGCGCCTGCGCAGTGAGGATCTCTGGAGGAAAGAGGCGGAGGGAGATGGGGACAGGCGCATAGATCCTCACTGTATTTTTCTAGTAAGCAATAAAATTTTTTACCCCTAAACGTTAATGCCCATGGCCGTATTATCGGGTCGGTCTGAGTACAATTCAGCAAAAGTTTGGATCGCACTAGGACCAATGTTATTCTATGGGGCCGTGCACATGTCAGATTTTTTTCTCAATTTGAGCCAATATTCGGATCTCACTCGGCCATGCAAGCCATTGAGTCAGTGGAAACCATGGGACTGTCATTGGATGACATCTGAGTGCAGTCTGATTTCTATGGACTGACAGAATAGAGTAGATGGAGATTTCTTTTTTCCATCTTTCTTCATCCGAGAGAATCGGATCCCACTATGCTGACGCTCTAAAAGTTTGATAATTGCGTGATTTGCATAATCGCCCCGGTTTCTCTCGGAGGAGAGAATACTCGCTCGTCTGCACTGAGCCTTACAACCACTCATACTAGGACAAGTCACATTTCACCCTCTGATAAGGAGCATTCAAGATTGAAGTAATTTTTCACATTACCCTGTGGCCATCACATCAAGCTTTGCCCCCTATTACTTTATTAAATACAGGTGGTGTTATATAGCTAGAAAATACTGCTGCTGTCTGTGGAATTTATTGTCTTGTCGTCAACTCTTTCAATGTTTTCTATGCTGCACAATATAACAACTAAGTGAAAACAGCCAATCCGATATTTATTCTTATTGATTTGGTTACCCAATGTCCATATGTCTATGACATACGTTGTCACTTGACACGAGGGGCATCGGCGGGCTGTTTTCATTGTTTTACTGTTATTATCCATCTACTAAAATGAGCCCTTAACCTATAAGGGAACTCAGTATTACCATGTAGTTTCTCATTTTATATTCTGTGCTTTCAAGACATTTTATAAGCACATACTTATGCACTCAATGATGTCAATTTTGACACATTCTGAGAGTGCTAAAGGTACTTAGTCTTTGGCCTCATGCCCCCATGTAGATCTGAGACATTTGTCAAACCATTTATTGCACAATTTGTCAATGATAATTGAAGCCAATTATGGTGTCAACAAGTCTGCAAACAGCGTGATATCCACAGCGCCCAAGAGCCGTTCCCATGTAGGCCTGCTTCCTGCCGCGCCTGTTTGAGGCTATATTTATTCGTTGCACCTGTTTTAACGGGGGAAGAAGGAGATCCCACATTAGTGACTACGCTGCTCACTTCACATACGTGTCAGACAAGCTCATTTACCCACAGAATACCCTGATATACCAGGTATAATCTTTGTCACTTCTGTGTCACTCAAAGCTTTAGTCCCAAAAGTATTCACTCTTTAAAGTCCTGTCTAAACATAAACAAAGAAAGGCCAAGTGTTGGTGCCACCAGTCGGGTGTCCTCACCAGAAGTGGAGCCTCCATGTGGATTTTTGCTATGGACCAGCTGGGGCATGCCTTTTTATGTACTCCCCTTGGCATGACCAGAATGTGATCTTTAAAGTGTTTTCTGGGAGTAAAAAAATGTATGACTTATCCTTTGCACAGATTCTCAATATCAGATTAGGTTGACAACCAGCACCCCAATCTGGAGCCACAGCATTCAGAAGTTCACAGTGTATGGAGCTGGAACCCCACAACCAAGCACAGTGTGCATTCACACAGTTTAGATATCAATGGAAGCTGAGCTTCTCTTGTTTTTCAACATAAAAACCCAAGTGCTCAGTTTTGAGTTCAAGGTGGAAACTCTTCCTAAAGTCAAAACATAAATGCTTTAAAATAGCATGATGAGATAAAAGTGTTCAATGGTTCATATAACACCATCACCGACTTGTTCTAACTGGCCAAATGGCTCCTGATTGCATGCAATATATGTAACCGTGGGCTGCATATAGCTCAGCCATATTAGGTGATAGTATAGATGCCCTAACTTGAAGATGTCTATCCAAAAGACTGTCTTTTCTGGTAGTGATGATCATTTATAACCCAACTTAGAAAAATATTTAGAATTGAGAGTCCTCAGTGGTTGATACCTTTTAATGGCTAACTGAAAAGATGGTAACAAATTGCAAGCTTTCGAGACTACACAGGTCTCTTCATCAGGCCCGTGCCTAGCTCAGGGCGGTGAGCTAGGCACGGGAGTGCCGCTCCACCTCCTCTTCACACTGCAGACCAAGGACTTCTCAGGTCCAGTACTCCAGGCTCTACAGGAACTCTAGGCATCCACTATCCACCACCCACCATCATTCCTTTGAAGCTTTACCTTCTTGGCTTTAGTGCGCCGTCTGTACAGGACCATCCAGTACGCTCAACCCGGCTATATTTAATAGGGCCTGTAGATCTTCTTACTCCCGTATACCCTTCTGGACTGTTTCGGGCACCACTGCTACAGAATACCATAGAGACAGGACTCGCATTAGAGAATTTGCCCTTCTGCTTCCTTTAGTTGCCACATATATGTGCATATCTCTGGAAACCAAGCAACCCCATGAGTAAGACCCAGGTGGGTCGAAACGTTGGGTTTGGTCTGATTTGAACACGTCTGTTCATGTATTTCTATGATTACCTTTTCCTTTTTTTTTTTTTGGCTACAATAAATGTGTTGAAAAACCTTTTTGCATCACACCAAGTCTGAGTGCGGTATTTCTTCTGATATGACTGTTCGGGCCTTCGGGTCTGTCTTACCAGCACCGTGAACATTTTCGATCTGAGTGCATACCATCATTTCTCCTAGCTGCATAGAAATACATGCATCTGCACACTCCGGTCCTGAGTGCCGGCGACAGAGCCGGGTATTGAGGTGAGAGACTCTCACGAGTTTCTCGCATTGCAGTTGTAAGTCTGACCCCGGCCTTAAGGATACATTCACAATTCCATTTCCATTTTTACATCCAAAAACTAAACGTTTTTCCGTCATGTGTCATCCACTTTGCCTGTATTTTGCATTCATCTTACATCTGTGTTGCATCCGTTTTTTTTCCTCATCATTTTTTTAAAAAGCGAAGGGGGTAGACTGTCTGGCTCTTTTTTTTAGCTACTGACTTCTAGAAATGGATCATTAAAAACGGATGAAAGGCAGAAGTAAAAAGGATATCTTTCATTTTTCTTTTTTTTTTTGGTTTTAATAGTTAACACATACAGTAGAGTTTGATGGCCAAGTCTGATTAACAGAGTAGGAGATGCCTTCAGTCTTACAGATGATTAATTTTTTAAGAAAATGCTCAGTGAGACTCTAGGGGGTTAATGAGATGTCCGTTAAAAAAAGGCAGCCGACGGACGTGTACAAAGAACGTGTGAATATAGCCTAAGATGTTACATATATCTGCATGTGTATAATGTAATGTACTGTGATTTCCAGGATATATCCTACATTACTGGCGTAGAGAACAGATATACCGTACAATTGGATACAGTTCTCCTTTAAGTTGTATAAAATGAATCATGAATTTCAGCGTTTTTCGTTTCTCCTCTTTTACACCCAGCAGGCTGAGGCCGCACTCTTTGTATCTCATCTAAAAGCATATTAACCACTTTTATGAACATGTCAGCGGCACAAATGTCATTTTTTTCTCACTTCCTAATCCTCATTACGGAGCAAATTGCATTATCTTTACACATGTCGCAGAGATCTATGTTATAAATACTCTCTAATTTCTCCTTTGCACTTAACACTTTGCTTTTTTATAGCAATTACCACGGCAAAGTGTTTAATTCCTAATATTACTGCTCAGCTCCATGGGACGAACAATTAATAATTAATGCAATCAATTCACTGACAGATGCTCCTGCAGTGAAGTGCACTCCATAGCGACAATTCATAAATTAATATGAATGGATTAATTGCGACAGCCTGATAAAAGGGCAGTGGGTCTACACCACTATCAGTATTGGTCTGTGGAGGACACCAACTGGCAAAGGTTTGTTGTCCTGTCATGGCTGCAGATCTACACCACCACCAGTACAGGCCTGTATGTGGAGGACACCAAATGGCAGAGGGTGGTTGTCCTGTCATGGCTATGGATCTCCACCACTATCATATCATTGCAGGTCTGGATGTGGAGGACACCAAATGGCAGAGGGTGGTTGTTCTGTCATAGCTGCGGATCTATACCACTATCAGTACAGGTCTGTATGTGGAGGACACCAAATGACAGAGAGTGGTTGTCCTGTCATGACTGTAGATCTCCACCACCATCAGTAGAGATTTATATGTAGGAGACACCAAATGGCAGAGGGTGGTTGTCCCGTCATGGCAGCAGATCTACACCACCATCAGTAGAGGTTTATATGTAGGAGACACCAAATGACAGAGGGTGGTTGTCCCATCATGGCTGGGGATCTACACCACCATCAGTACAGGTGTGTATGTGGAGGACACCAAAAGGCAGAGGGTGGTTTTTCTGTCATGGTTGTGGATCTCCACCACCATCAGTACAGGTGTGTATGTGGAGGACACCAAATGGCAGAGGGCTGCTATCCTGTCATGGGCACAGAGAAAAGGCAGATGGTTGGTAAACTAAGGATTTGGACAGTAAAAAGCATCAGATATTGGTAAAACATGGATTCGAAATTACAGCTGTTACTCAGTAACAGAGGAAAGGACTGATCATGTAAAGGTATTGCTGGCCTTGTCTTAGAAAGAGCTACATGCGCATATAAGTAGTATTAGGAGTAAAATCTTGCTGACAGACTCCCATTAAATGGGTTGTATGATATAAAATCAAGATTGCAATATTATTAAAATATTATTTTGTTTATTATAAGTTTGTTTTCCTGATGTTGTCTGAGGAAAGTTTAATTGGTTTATTAAAAAAATAAATCTATAGACTCTTACAGTATTTCCATATGCATCTGAATTATTTAGAAAGAATACAATTTTTGTGCAATATTTTTGTGCTATATTGTTTTCTTTTTTTTCAGAAGGATTGCTTATACTGAAGATGGTGCCACATGGGGTCCCATGCAGCAACACACAGAGTGCCTACAGGTCTGTAATATGAACCCTGTAATGAGTTTCCCAAGAGGAATCTACTTCAGGAAATGTTCCTTTTTTGTTTTTGTAAGTGCTTCAATTTGTTTTTCTCCCAAAGCATTTTTGAAGAGAGTTTTTCCTGAAGCATCTTCTTTGTCGCCTGCTAGAGACTAAGGTCAGAATAAGCACAGAAAAATGCCAAGGCCAAGCAAGGCTAAAGCCTTGCTCCCTAAATAAATGCATATATGCAAAAAGATACATCAGCTAGTGTAATACTCCTACAATATGACAACACAGAATACCATGGAGTACAAAGAACACCAAAGAGGTAGAATAAAAACCAGAAAGTCATTTATTGAATCAGACATACATACAAAAAATGCTAGCCAAATAATAAGGCATCAAAGATGGGAATAAGTATAGGAGACATGCTGGCACAGCAGGAGGAACAACTAGTATGAATAATGAAAGGTGAGAGTAACAGACCCCAATTAGGTGGGTACATATGAAACCATCACAACCGTAATAGGTATGGATTAAGGGGCTGCCAGTAAGTACCATGGACTATGCCCCATAGAGCAAGCCCCCAAACCCCCCACGTATCCCGGAGATTGTTTAAAGCTCACCCATAGTAGCTGGCGTGAAGTGTAGGTGCTCCTGCTGAGACCCTCTTTTTTATGCCTTATTATTTGGCTAGCATTTTTGTATGTATGTCTGATTCAATAAATGACTTTTTGGTTTTTATTCTACTTCTTTGGTGTTCTTTGTCGCCTGCCAGGTAGTTTTTCTGGTGGTTTTACCACAAGCATATTTTTTTGAACTGTATATATAAACTAGACTCAAGAAAAAAAAAATAAGCATATACCCTATAGTAATTGAATAAGTAAATAGCAAAAGTATATGTAAATAACAAAGGGTACTTAGCTAAAGGTACCGTCACACTCAGCGACACTGCAGCGATATAGACAACGAGCCGATCGCTGGAGCGTCGCTGTTTAGGTCGCTGTAGAGACGTCAAACGCAGCAACTCCAGAACGATGCAGGAGCGATCCAGTGACGTAACGGCGACTCACTTATCGTTCTCTCTGGTTGTTAGCTCCATGCAAAACATTGCTGGCATCGTTGCTTTTGCTATCAAACATGACGATGCACGACGACCTGACGACGAAATAAAGTTCTGGATTTCTAGCTCCGACCAGCGATGGCACAGCGGGATCCAGATCGCTGCTGCGTGTCAAACACAACGAGATCGCTATACAGGACGCTGCAACGTCACAGATTGTTGTCGTTCTCGTTGTAAAGTTGCTGAGTGTGAAGGTACCTTAACACTTTTTTTTGTTCAAAAAGTATAGAAGTCATCCCACCATGACAAGGTGTACCAAATTGGGATGGTCCTGTCCTGCCTCTAGTACTAAAACCTCACCATGTGTAAGCAGACCTCAATATACAGTTGTGTGAAAAAGTGTTTGCCCCCTTCCTGATTTCCTATTCTTTTGCATGTTTGTCACAGTTAATTGTTTCAGATCACCAAACATATTTAGATATTAGCTAAAGATAAAACAAGTAAACACAAAATGCAGTTTTTAAATGAAGGTCTTTATTAAAGGGAACCTGTCACCCCGTTTTTTCAGATTGAGCTATAAATACTGTTAAATAGGGCCTGTGCTGTGCATTACTATAGTGTATGTAGTGTACCCTGATTCCCCACCTATGCTGAGAAATACATTACCAAAGTCGCCGTTTTCGCCTGTCAATCAGGCTGGTCAGGTCGGGTGGGCGTGGTGACATCGCTCTCTTCTTCCCCAGCTTTCCGTTGGTGGCGTAGTGGTGTGCGCATGTCCAAGTTCCGAATTCCCTGCGCGCACATGAAGACACAGCACGCGATCTGCGCTGTCATCCCTTTCATCGGTGGGGGCGGCCATCTTCCTGGGGCCGCGCGTGCGCAGATGGAGTGCTCTGCTGCACGGGGCTTCAGGAAAATGGCCGCGGGATGCCGCGCGTGCGCAGAAGAGATCGCGGCGGCCATTTTCCCAAAGCCGAGTTTGCATCTCGGCTTTGGGAAAATGGCCGCCGCGATCTCTTCTGCGCACGCGCGGCATCCCGCGGCCATTTTCCTGAAGCCCCGTGCAGCAGAGCACTCTATCTGCGCACGCGCGGCCCCAGGAAGATGGCCGCCCCCACCGATGAAAGGGATGACAGCGCAGATCGCACGCTGTGTCTTCACGTGCGCGCAGGGAATTCGGAACTTGGACATGCGCACACCACTACGCCACCAACGGAAAGCTGGGGAAGAAGAGAGCGATGTCACCACGCCCACCCGACCTGACCAGCCTGATTGACAGGCGAAAACGGCGACTTTGGTAATGTATTTCTCAGCATAGGTTTGGAATCAGGGTACACTACATACACTATAGTAACGCACAGCACAGGCCCTATTTAACAGTATTTATAGCTCAATCTGAAAAAACGGGGTGACAGGTTCCCTTTAAGGGAAAAAGAAATCCAAACTTACAAGGTCCTCTGTGAAAAGTGATTGCCCCATCTCACTCCTCCAACACATAAAATAAATGTGGTTTATCACATCTTTTGGAAGCTACTTTCAAATTCCCTAGCCACACCCAGGCCTGAGTACTGCCACACCTGTTCTCAATCAAGAAATCACTTAAATAGGAGCCATTATTTACAAATGGTGAGAACATGGAACAGTGGTGAACCTTCCCAGGAGTGGCCGACCGACCAAAATTACCCCAAGAGCACAGCAACGATTTATCCAAGAGGTCACAAAAGGCCCCACCACAACATCCAAAGAAGTGCAGGCCTCACGTGCCTCAGTTAAGGTCAGTGTTGTTGACTCAATATAACAAAGTGACTGGGCAAAAATGACCTGCATGGCATGGCCAAATTACTGGTTTGCCCACCTTTAGCAGCAACAACTGCAATCAAGCGTTTGTGATAACTGGCAATGAGTCTTTTACAACGCTCTGGAGGAATTTTGGCTCACTCATCTGTCCAGAATTGTTGTAATTTAGCCACATTGTAGGGTTTCCGAGCAGGAACCGTCTTTTTAAGGTCATGCCACAGCATCTCAATCGGATTAAGTTCAGGACTTTGTCTAGGCCAATCCAAAGTCTTAATTTTGTTTTTCTTTAGCCATTCAGAGGTGGGCTTGCTGGTGTGTTTTGAATCATTGCCCTGCTGCAAAACCCAAGTGTGCTTCAGCTTGAGGTCATGATATGTCCATTCTCCTTGAGGATTTTTTGGTAGACAGCAGAATTCATGGTTTCATTTACCACAGCAAGTCTTCCAGGTCCTGAAGCAGCAAAACAGCCCCAGACATCATACTACCAGCACCATATTTTACTGTCGGCTTGATGATCCTTTTCTAAAATGCTGTGTTACTTCTACTCCATGACATATGGGACATAGATCTTCCAAAAAGGTCAACTTTTGTCTTGACAGTCCACAGAGTATTCTCCCAAAAGTCTTTGGGATCATCAATATGTTTTCTGGCAAAACTGAAATGAGCCTTCATGTTCTTATGGCTCAGCAGTGGTTTTCGTCTTGGAACTCTGCCATGCAGGCCATTTTTGCCCAGTCACTTTCTTATATTGAGTCAAGAACACTGAACTTAACTGAGGCACGTGAGGCCTGCACTTCTTTTGATGTTGTGGTGGGGCCTTTTGTGACCTCTTGGATGAATCGTCGCTGTGTTCTTGGGGTTATTTTGGTCGGTCGGCCACTCCTGGGAAGGTTCACCACTGTTCCATGCTCTCACCATTTGTAAATAATGGCTCCTATTTAAGTGATTTCTTGATTGAGAACAGGTGAGGCAGTACTCAGGCCTGGGTGCGGCTAGGGAATTTGAACTTAGCTTCCCAAAGATGTGATAACCCACATTTATTTTATGTTTTGGTGAGGTGAGGTGGGGCAATCACTTTTCACACAGGGCCCTGTAGGTTTGGGTTTCTCTTTTCCTTAATAATAAAGACCTTCATTTAAAAATTGCATTTTGTGTTTACATGTGTTATCCTTGTCTAACATTTAAATTTGTTTGATGATTTTTAGCATTTAAGTGTGACAAACATGCAAAACAGTTGGAAATCAGGAAGGGGGCAAACACTTTTTTACACAACTGTAGATAAGTGCAGAGCAGTATACAGGCCCGACTGTTCAGACACCTGCCCATAGGAAGCTATATTGATGAAATGCTTAACTCCAGAAGAAGCACCCATGCCGGTCTGTACAAAGTACAATAAACTACAGCAAAACCAAAGAAATGAGCGGAAGCATAAGTTAGTATACAAGCACTATGTAGGAGCATTCTCACACTGTATCCATTTCACAGACAAAACTGAAGAAAAAACAAAATGAGCATATACTCTGTAGTAAGTAAATAAGGAAATAGTAATAGTACATGTAAATAACATAGGGTACTTTGTTAACACTATTTTGCTCAAACAGTGTAAAAGCCATCTTTTGGCGAAAAGGTGTACCCAATTGGTATGGTTCTATCCTGTCTATAGTATTAAACCTTACCTTGTGTCAGCCAACCTCATATATATATATACTAGTGAGCTTTCAAACAGAAGCCGCCTGAAGGATGGTCAGGTCACTTTTTTTAATTTCTTCACAACTTTCAAAACTTGAAGCCTTTAAAAGACCCCAAAAAAGACTGAACGTGTGCACAGCATGTCGTTTTTGACTATGCAATGCATAGATTTATTCTTTTTAGCATTTTAAACACTATTTCAGGGTGAATCCGCTTAATATATGCATTGTGTGTACATGAAGAGGTTTTTACATTTTACAGCGTTTGACATGACAGTATTAAATAGGAAGTGAATTCCCAGAGGAATCTACCTTAAAGGGAACCTGTCCCCCCGTTTTTTCAGATTGAGATAAAAATACTGTTAAATAGGGCCTGCGCTGTGCGTTACAATAGTGTATGTAGTGTACCCTGATTCCCCACCTATGCTGAAAAATACATTACCAAAGTCGCCGTTTTCGCCTGTCAATCAGGCTGGTCAGGTCAGGTGGGCGTGGTGACATCGCTGTTTCTTCCCCAGCTTTCCGTTGGTGGCGTAGTGGTGTGCGCATGTCCAAGTGCCGAATCCACTGTGCGCAGGTGAAGAAAAAGCGCGCGATCTGCGCTATTACCCTTGTCATCGGTGGGGGCGGCCATCTTCCTGAGGCCGCGCGTGCGCAGATGGAGTGCTCTGCTGCACGGGGCTTCAGGAAAATGGCCGCGGGATGCCGCGCGTGCGCAGATGGAGATCGCGGCGGCCATTTTCCCAAAGCCGAGTTTGCATCTCGGCTTCAGGAAAATGGCCGCCGCGATCTCCATCTGCGCACGCGCGGCATCCTGTGGCCATTTTCCTGAAGCCCCGTGCAGCAGAGCACTCCATCTGCGCACGCGCGGCCTCAGGAAGATGGCCGCCCCCACCGATGACAAGGGTAATAGCGCAGATCGCGCGCTTTTTCTTCACCTGCGCACAGTGGATTCGGCACTTGGACATGCGCACACCACTACGCCACCAACGAAAAGCTGGGGAAGAAACAGCGATGTCACCACGCCCACCTGACCTGACCAGCCTGATTGACAGGCGAAAACGGCGACTTTGGTAATGTATTTCACAGCATAGGTGGGGAATCAGGGTACACTACATACACTATTGTAACGCACAGCGCAGGCCCTATTTAACAGTATTTTTATCTCAATCTGAAAAAACGGGGGGACAGGTTCCCTTTAATTGACATGCCACTTCTTCTTTTAAGTAGTGAAATTTTCAAAAGCTCTCTGGAAAAAAGAAACTCAACATATGAACATAGTAACATAGTTAGTAAGGCTGAAAAAAGACATTTGTCCATCCAGTTCAGCCTATGTTCCATCATAATAAATCCCCAGATCTACGTCCTTCTACAGAACCTAATAATTGTATGATACAATATTGTTCTGCTCCAGGAAGACATCCAGGCCTCTCTTGAACCCCTCGACTGAGTTCGCCATCACCACCTCCTCAGGCAAGCAATTCCAGATTCTTACCGCCCTAACAGTAAAGAATCCTCTTCTATGTTGGTGGAAAAACCTTCTCTCCTCCAGACGCAAAGAATGCCCTCTTGTGCCCGTCACCTTCCTTGGTATAAACAGATCCTCAGCGAGATATTTGTATTGTCCCCTTATATACTTACTAGATGGCAGCCCGATTCTAAAGAATCGGGAGTCTAGAATCCATATATACTTTATTTATTCAAATGTAAAAATAATACAATTAATAAATAATAGTAAGAAAGAACAAAAAATGGCTGCACTCACCAGCTCTTGACAATTCTTGTTATTTAAGGTACAGTTACACAGGATCCATGAACATGCTTATGAGGGGAGGGATGAAAGACATCAGACGACAACTTTGCGTGTTGTGGCAAATGCCACAACAACGGTTCTTTGCTTAAGAACAATGTCAGGTAGTAGGAAAATAGCCAGTTAATAATAGGCAATAGTTCTTTGCAGGAATGCAGATATTAATAAATAGGCAGTTTATATTGCAGAGAAATTGCTGGGCAATAATGGACAATGTCCTTATGTGGCAAATAATAGAGCAATATACCCAATGTGGCAAAGAAGAGGTTAATAAACGGCAGTCTCTCAGTATAACAGTCAGTGAATAATAGGCAGTATATGGAGAAAACACCAAACAAAAGTTCAAAATTGGTGTGAAAATGTCACTGAACCACTTCACAACTAAATATATAATAGTTTTGGTAAATGGTATTATCATTTTTTTGACGAAATTCGGCAGGAGCTTGAAGAGCAACGTCACTGGGCTCGCCTCCACGCAGTAGAAACTTGCTGTGAGGTAAAAATTCAAAAATCACACCAAAATGGCGGGCGGAGTGTGTCACAGTACGGCACGTTTCTGATTGGTCGCTCGCAGCAGGCGGCAACCAATCAGACACTGGACACTGTTGACGTCACTTATCTCCGGACATTAGCTCCAGACATTAGCTCCGGACATTAGCTCCGGACAAAACCACGGAAGTTGGCACAAATTGCAGGAAGTAGTATTCTAGGCAATTATATATTGCTACATGGTTATTAGATCGCCCCTCAGTCGTCTTTTTTCTAGACTAAATAATCCTAATTTCGCTAATCTATCTGGGTATTGTAGTTCTCCCATCCCCTTTATTAATTTTGTTGCCCTCCTTTGTACTCTCTCTAGTTCCATTATATCCTTCCTGACAGAAGTGTAGCTAGAGCTTTTGCCGCCCGGGGCTGTTCCCGAGTTTGGCGCCCCCCCCCCCCCCCCCACTCCCCCGGCTCAATACACACAAAGGTTACCAAAAATGGTTTTCCTGTTTTGTAGAACTTAAACTGGGCCTAATGGTGTCACCCCCACATGCCAAACCTGTGACTTAATACCACCATACCATGACCAGACCACATAGTGACCGAATAATACTACATACAAGGGACAAATACCACCGCACCATTTCCAGACCACATATTACCACCACATAGTGACTGAATACTATAATACTGATCAGTAATAAAAAAAAACCCACAATACTATCACCATAAGTGCCAGTATTCACACGAGATCTGTACTTAGTATGCAGTGTCTGTGTAGAGGTCATACAGAGATCACTGGTGGTATTGTACACATGAACTCTGTATATAATGTATAGATAATACAGTGATCACTGGTGACATTGTACACAGGACCGCTGTATATAGTATACAGTGTATAGTGTCAGTGTATAGGTAACACTGACTCACCAGTGACGTCTCTAGGTGAAGTCCTTCATCTTTCATCCAGCACAGACCGCCATCATTCCTTCCAGCCAGGACTCTTTTCTGCAGGAAATAACACAGTTATCTCGAGCTCCGCTTGCAGAACACATTACTTAATTTTTCACAACTTCTACATTACACCACATGAAGAAAAAAAGGTGACATAGTGTCACTCTGCACAGTAACAGGACCGCCCCCTCATTTAAAACAGTATACTCAAAAAATAAAATAAATACATCACTGCAGTAATAATATCCCTTAATTACCCCCTATGGTAATAATATTCCCCACCCTGGCCCCGTTTATCTCATTCCTGGCGCCAGCCATATGTTCTCGCATCCTGCCCTCATGAGTATCCATTCTACCTCATATGATCTCCCCATCCTGCCCCACCAGCCTCCATCGTATCCGTCCTGCCCCATGATCCAATCCTGCCCCATGATCCAATCCTGCCCCGTGTCTCCAATCATGCCCCGTATCTACATCCTGCCCATGCCTCAAGTCCTGCCCCCAGTGTGTCCAGCATATTACCCCTATGTTGTCCAGCATTGCCCCAGTGTGTCCAGCATATTACCCCAGTGTGTCCAGCAATCTGCCCCAGTGTCCAGCATTGCCCCATTGTGTCCAGAAATCTGCCCCAGGGTCTCCAGCATTGCCCCAGTGTGCACAGCAATCTGCCCCAGTGTGCACAGCAATCTGCCACAGTGTGCACAGCAATCTGCCACAGTGTCCAGCATTGCCCCAGCGTGTCCAACAATCTGCCCCAGTGTCCAGTATTGCCCCAGTGTCCAGAAATCTGCCCTAGGGTCTCCAGCATTGCCCCAGTATATCCAGAAATCTGCCCCAGTGTGTCCAGAAATCTGCCCCAGGGTCTCCAGCATTGCCTCAATGTGTCCAGAAATCTGCCCCAGGGTCTCCAGTATTGCCCCAGTGTGTCCAGCATTGCCCCAGTGTGTCCAGCATTGCCCCCAGTGTGTCCAGCATTGCCCCCAGTGTGTCCAGCAATCTGTCCCAGTGTCCAGCATTGCCCCAGTGTGTCCAGAAATCTGCCCCAGGGTCTCCAGCATTGCCCCCAGTGTGTCCAGCATTGCCCCCAGTGTGTCCAGCATTGCCCCCAGTGTGCACAGCAATCTGCCCCAGAGTGCACAGCAATCTGCCCCAGAGTGCACAGCAATCTGCCCCAGCGTGCACAGCAATCTGCCCCAGCGTGCACAGCAATCTGCCCCAGCGTGCACAGCAATCTGCCCCAGCGTGTCCAGCAATCTGCCCCAGGGTCTCCAGCATTGCCCCAGTATGTCCAGAAATCTGCCCCAGTGTGTCCAGAAGTCTGCCCCAGGGTCTCCAGCATTGCCTCAATGTGTCCAGAAATCTGCCCCAGGGTCTCCAGTATTGCCCCAGTGTGTCCAGCAATCTGCCCCATGGTCTCCTGTATTGCCCCAGTGTGTCCAGCATTCTGCCCCATGGTCTCCAGTATTGACCCAGTGTGTCCAGCATTCTGCCCCATGGTCTCCAGTATTGCCCCAGTGTGTCCAGCATTCTGCCCCATGGTCTCCAGTATTGCCCCAGTGTGTCCAGCAATCTGCCCCATGGTCTCCAGTATTGCCCCGGTGTGTCCAGCAATCTGCCCCATAGTCTCCAGTATTGCCCCAGTGTCTCCAGCATTGCCCCCAGAGTCAGACATAAAGAAAAAAAAATCCTCACCTCTCCTGTTCCTAGCGCAGGTCCGGTGCAGCCAGTCAGCGTCTCTCCGTCTCTGCAATGCTCAGGACAGAGAGGCTGAGCGGCGCGCACAGTGATGACGTCATCGCGCCCTCTGCCCTGAGACGTCGCAGAGTCAGAGGGCGCTGAAGACGCTGCAGCTGCCGGCGCTGCAGGAACCAGGAGAGGTGAGTATTAGAGCGAGGGCCGGGGGTGGGGGGAGCCTGGTCTTGGCGGCGGACGGCGCCGCCCGAAGATTTAAAGTGCCCGCGTCTTTTTTTTTTTTTTTTTCTCCTCCTGCAGTGCCGGCCGCCCCCCGCATTGTGCCGCCCGAGGCGGCCCGCCCCCCCCGCACCCCTCTTTCTACGCCACTGCTTCCTAAGCACCGGTGCCCAAAACTGGACACAGTACTCCAGGTGCGGTCTAACTAGGGATTTGTACAGAGGCAGTATAATGCTCTCATCATGTGTATCCAGACCTCTCTTAATGCACCCCATGATCCTGTTTGCCTTGGCAGCTGCTGCCTGGCACTGGCTGCTCCAGGTAAGTTTATCATTAAGGCCGGGGACACACACAACGTATAAAAAAATCGGTCCGTTTTTGTCGGACGAGAATCGCACAAATTTTTACAAAACAGTGATCCGAGTGCAGTGCGAGGATGCGATTTTCTCGCATCAAATGATCCGTGTGACATCCGTATGGCATCCGTACTGCGTGTTTTTATCGCAGGCTTGCAAAACCAACATACGCCAATACAAGGGATCCATGTGTCAAAAAAAACAAACATATATACTGTCTATATATATATATATATATGTCAGTAGACACATATATGTATATATATTATTATTTCATCCAGCGCGATATAGCAGAAAGCCGGTAATTCAATTGCCGTCTTCTGCTTTCTCCTTCCTAAAACCCGACATGATTTGAGACCTGGTTTACATACAGTAAACCATGTCTTCTCCCCATTTTTTTTGCATATTCCACACTACGAATGTCAGTAGTGTGTCTATGCAAAATTTGGCCGTTCTAGCTCTTAAAATAAAGGGTTAAATGGCGGAAAAAATTGGCGTGGGCTCCCGCGCAATTTTCTCCGCCAGAGTAGTAAAGCCAGTGACTGAGGGCAGATATTAATAGCCTGGAGAGGGTCCATGATTATTGGCCCCCCCCTGGCTAAAAAAATCTGCCCCCAGCCACCCCAGAAAAGGCACATCTGGAAGATGCGCCTATTCTGGCACTTGGCCACTCTCTTCCCATTCCCGTGTAGCGGTGGGATATGGGGTAATGAAGGGTTAATGCCACCTTGCTATTGTAAGGTGACATTAAGCCTAATTAATAATGGAGAGGCGTCAATTATGACACCTATCCATTATTAATCCAATTGAATGAAAGGGTTAAATAAAAGACAAACACATTATTTAAAATTATTTTAATGAAATAAAAACAATGGTTGTTGGAGTATTTTATTCTACGCCCAATCCAGTCACTAAAGACCCTCGTTCTGAAAGTAAAAAAACATAATAAACCAACAATATCCTTACCCTCCGCAGATCTGTAACGTCCAACGATGTAAATCCTTCTGAAGGGGTTAAAACATTTTGCAGCAAGGAGTTCCTCTAATGCAGGCTGCTCCTTGCTGCAAAACCCCGGGGAATGAGGCTAAAAATAGGTCACTGATCTATATTTAGCTTCATTTGCGGTGAGGCGCCCTCTGCTGGATGTTCATAGATCGTGGGAACTTACCTAGAAAGCTCCCAGGCTTTCAAGGAAAGTTCCCACGATCTATGAACATCCAGCAGAGGGCGCCTCACCGCAAATGAAGCTAAATATAGATCAGTGACCTATTTTTAGCCTCATTCCCCGGGGTTTTGCAGCAAGGAGCAGCCTGCATTAGCGGAACTCCTTGCTGCAAAATGTTTTAACCCCTTCAGAAGGATTTACATCGTTGGACGTTACAGATCTGCGGAGGGTAAGGATATTGTTGGTTTATTATGTTTTTTTACTTTCAGAACGAGGGTCTTCAGTGACTGGATTGGGCGTAGAATAAAATACTCCAACAACCATTGTTTTTATTTCATTAAAATAATTTTAAATAATGTGTTTGTCTTTTATTTAACCCTTTCATTCAATTGGATTAATAATGGATAGGTGTCATAATTGACGCCTCTCCATTATTAATTAGGCTTAATGTCACCTTACAATAGCAAGGTGGCATTAACCCTTCATTACCCCATATCCCACCGCTACACGGGAATGGGAAGAGAGTGGCCAAGTGCCAGAATAGGCGCATCTTCCAGATGTGCCTTTTCTGGGGTGGCTGGGGGCAGATATTTTTAGCCAGGGGGGGGCCAATAACCATGGACCCTCTCCAGGCTATTAATATCTGCCCTCAGTCACTGGCTTTACTACTCTGGCGGAGAAAATTGCGCGGGAGCCCACGCCAATTTTTTCCGCCATTTAACCCTTTATTTTAAGAGCTAGAACGGCCAAATTTTGCAGATACACACTACTAACATTAGTAGTGTGGATTATGCAAAAAAATGGTGATATGAGATGGTTTACTGTATGTAAACCATGTCTCATATCATGTCGGGTTTTAGGAAGGAGAAAGCAAAAGCCGGTAATTGAATTACCGGCTTTTTGCTATATCGCGGCTGTATGAAGGAATAATATATATACATATATGTGTCTACTGACATATATATATATATATATATACCTATTCTTTGTGTACATATTTATTCTACCTATTCTACTGGAAGCTGTCAGTGTGATTTTACTGTACACCGCACTGAATTGCCGGCTTTTCTCTGTAACTCTGTAACAGCGCTGCGTATTTCTCGCAAGTCACACTGCTGGTCCGTGTGTAATCCGTATTTTTGGGGCTTCCATAGACTTTCATTGGCGATTCTCGGCCGAGAAACGCTGACAATCGCAGCATGCTGCGATTTCACTCGGATCCTGAATACGGCCGAGAAAATATCGGATGATGGGAGCTGCCCCATTGATTAACATTGGGACGAGTGCTGTGCGATTTTTTATCGCATTGCACTCGTCCGTATTACGGTCTAGTGTGACCCCGGCCTAACTAGGATCCCCAAGTCCTTCTCCCTGTCAGATTTACCCAGTGGTTTCCCGTTCAGTGTGTAATGGTGATATTGATTCCTTCTTCCCATGTGTATAACCTTACATTTATCATTGTTAAACCTCATCTGCCACCTTTCAGCCCAAGTTTCACCAAGTGAACAGCAAAGAGGATTTATAATTAAAAAGAATAGGAACAGTATTCAAAGCATGTTTGAAACAGTTTTTGAGGAGTACAGTTGTGCTTATTTTTGCAGTATAGTTGTGGCCAAAAGTTATGAGACTGACACAAATTTTGGTTTTCAAAAAGTTTGCTGCATTAGTGTTTTTAGATTTTTTTTTAGTCAGATGTTTCTATATGTTTTCTACAGTATATA
Organism: Ranitomeya imitator; assembly: GCF_032444005.1. Classification (NCBI taxonomy): domain Eukaryota; kingdom Metazoa; phylum Chordata; class Amphibia; order Anura; family Dendrobatidae; genus Ranitomeya; species Ranitomeya imitator. Next base: position 724,227,335 of record NC_091284.1, read on the forward strand.
GATGTACAATGAAGTTTTTAAACTTTTATTGACAAATATATTAAACGGGTTGTCCACTACTACAACAACCCCTTCTTTAACTAAATGTTCAGCCCCAATAAAATAATAAAGTCTGTATATACTCACTTTCCGTGCCGTCGTTATGAACATGAAGAGGAAGCCAGGGCTACAGCTGATCACAGACTTCCTCTTCATGTTCAATTTGTCTGAAGGCAGAGAAAGTAATGCCAGCACAAAATGAGAGCCGGGCATCACGTGTCATTCCGACGCATCACAGCTGGGATCGCAAGTACCGACACCGTTGAAACGGAGCCGGCACCGGAGGTGAGTATAGGCTTTATTTTATTGGGGCAGAACATCTAGTTTAAGAAGGTGTTCTCCTAGTAGTTGACCACCCCTGAAACTTTATGCAAAGACTCAATATTTACTACATTGAACCTTATTTTTCAAGACTTCTGAAGCTCACCCTGGCATGCTGGATATTAGCTTCTGGGCCAGATCCTGACCGATGACAACTAAGGATGAGCGGGCACTAAAATGCTCGGGTGCTCGTTGCTTGAACCAAGCAATTCCTAATACTCGCATGCTCGTTTCGAATAATGAGTCTAGTGGAAGTCAATGGGAAAGTCGAGCTTTTTTCCGGCAGACCCTACAAAGAGGTATGGGGGCAATGAAAATGTTCAAATGGATGGGAAAAGTGCGAACAGCATGAGGAAGACGCCTGGAAGCATCTCTGACTCCCAGATCGCTTCTGAGAACAATGGTGTCACATTGGTGTCATACTCCACTTTAACCCCTTCACCCCCGGAGCTTTTTCCGCTTTTTCATTTTAGTTTTTTTGCTCCCCTCCTTCCCAGAGCCATAACTTTTTTATTTTTCCATCAATATGGCCATGTGAGGGCTTATTTTTTGCGGGACGAGATGTACTCCAAAGTTTGCTTAAAAAAAAAAAAAATTGCGCAATTTTCCGATACCCGTAGCGTCTCCAATTTTCGTGATCTGGGGTCAGGTGAGGGCTTATTTTTTGCGTGGCGAGCTGGCATTTTTAATTATACCATTTTGGTGTAGATATGTTCTTTTGATCGCCCGTTATTGCATTTTAATGCAATGTCGCGGCGACCAAAAAAACGTAATTTTGGCGTTTTGATTTTTTTTCTCGCTACGCCATTTAGCGGTCAGGTTAATCCTTTGTTTTTATTGATAGATCGGGCGATTCTGAACGCGGCGATACAAATATGTGTATGTTTGAATTTTTTAAATTGTTTTATTTTGATTGGGGCGAAAGGGGGGTGATTTGAACTTTTATATATTTTTTATTTCTTTAATCACTTTTTTTTTTTTAATTTTGGCATTCTTCAATAGCCTCCATAGGAGGCTAAAAGCATGCACAACTCGATCGCCTCTGCTACATAGAGGTGATGCACAGATCACCTCTATGTAGCAGAAATGCAGGGTTGCTTTGAACGCCGACCACAGGGTGGCGCTCAAAGCAATCGGCCATCAACAACCATAGAGGTCTCAAGGAGACCTCTGGTTGTTATGGCAATGCACTGCTGACCCCCGATCATGTGACAGGGGTCAGCAGTGCGAGCAATTCCGGCCGCGCGGCCGGGAGCGCTAGTTAAATGCCGCTGTCAGCGCTTGACGGCGGCATTTAACTAGATAATGGGCGCGGGCGGATCGCGATTCCGCTTGCGCTCATTGCGCGCACATGTCAGCTCTACAAAACAGCTGACATGTCGTGGCTTTGAGGTGGGCTCACCGCTGGAGCCCACCTCAAAGCAGGGGTTAAGGACTGACAATAAAACATTCCAAACCGACGAGAAACATTTTTTCCTGTATAATGATTTGCAAATGAGGGATTTAAAAAGGATGAAAAAAATGTATATAAAATAAGTAAACCAAAATTTATTTATAAAAAAAGAAATTTCAGTTTCATTTATGAAGGAAGCAAGAATTGCCCAAAATAACAGACTCAGATACACCCTGTATTAAACATAAAGGAGGGCCTCATACACATTCTGTTCAAATTGTTATGTATTGGTGCTCCTGGACTCATAAAGGCTATGCACTTTTGAGGGTTATATACCAAGGAAATGTACTCCAGACCACGGAATAGTTTATAGGTTAGCATTATAATACCAATACATTTTTGAACAGTTTTTTGAAGCTTTTATAGCAATGAAATGTACCTAAGAAGATGTAATACTCTATGGGTGAGTAATATGATACCGATAAATTTGGAAGAAGTTTTTGGAGGCTTATATAGCAACTAAATGTACCCAAGAAAATGTAATACCCTATGGATGAGCAATATAATACCAATACATTTTGATCATTTTTTTAGGCCTTTATAGCAATGAAATGTACCCAAGAAGATGTAATACCATATGGGTGAGCATTATAATAGCAATACATTTTTAAACAACTTTTTGGAGGCTTATATAACACTGAAATCTACCCAAGAATATGTAAAAGTCTATGGATGAGAGTTACAGTATAATACCAATACATTTTGTAAACAAGTTTCGAGAGGTTTATATACCAACAAAATGTACTCCAGGCCGCGGAATAGTCTATGGATGAGCAATACAATACCAATAAAATTTAGAAAAAAATTTTGACGCCTATATAGCAATGAAATTTACCCAACAAGATGTAATACCCTATGGATGAGCAATATGATACCAATAAATTTGGAGAAGATTTTTGAGGGTTATATACCAAGGAAATGTACTCTAGACCACAGAATAGTCTATAGGTGATCCATATAATAACGATTAATTTTGGAGAATGTTTTTTGAGGGTTATATTCTCAAATAAAAATAAATAAAATGTATCCAAGAACACGCAATACTGTATGGCTGAGAAATGTAACCCAGCTAAATTTTTAAACTTTTTTTTGAGTCTTATATATCACAACAATGTACCCTAGAACACAGAATAATTTATGGGTAAGAATTGTAAAGAAACAAGCAACATTTTGAAATGTTTTTTTTCTACTGTTATATCTGCAAAGAGTTTGTATGTTCTCTCCGTGTTTGCGTGGGTTTCCCCCGGGCACTCCGGTTTCCTCCCACATTCCAAAGACATACTGATAGGGAATTTAGATTGTGAGCCCCATTGGGGACAGTGAAGATAATGTGTGCAAACTGTAAAGCGCTGCGGAATATGTTAGCGCTATATAAAAATAAAGATTATTATTATTATTATTATATACCACTAAAATGTGACAGAAAGAATGTAATACTGTATGGATGACTACTCTAATTCTGAAGTACTTTTCTATGCTTTTGTAAGGTTTACATACCACCGTATTGTAACAATAACCACATTAAACTGTATGGATGAGTAATTGCCTCTGCTCTTCTCCATCTATACCGTTGGCCTCGGACAGCTAATAGAGTCCCATGGCTTTCAGTGTCATCTCTATGCCAACGACACACAGATCTACATCTCTGGACCAGATATCACCACCCTACTAACCAGAATGCCACAATGTCTGTCTGCTATTACAATCTTCATCTCCGCTAGATTTTTAAAACTTAATATGGACAAAACAGAATTCATCATCTTTCTCCCATCTCACTCAACTCCCCCAACAGACCTATCCATTAAAGTAAATGGCTGCTCACTCTCTCCAGTCCCACGAGCTCGCTGCCTCGGGGTAATCCTTGACATTGATCTCTCCTTCAAACCACATATCCAAGCCCTTTCCACTTCCTGCCAACTTCAACTCAAAAATATTTCCCGGATCCGTACATTCCTAAACCAAGAATCTGAAAAAACCCTAGTCCATGCCCTAATCATCTCCTGCCTTGCCTTGAATTTTTTCAACATATTTTCAATAATGGCCTTCTGGTATAGCACCATTTTAGAAGAACTCTCCACCTCAGGAAGAATAGATGCAAAGTTCTCCTTCTGGAATGGGTCTAGCAGGGTGAACAACCAGTACTCTTCTTCGTCCATAATGAATGTAACGCGAAGGTCACGGGAAAAGCAGTGGTACATAATGTTGGCCATATGTGCCTAGCTCCATACAACCAACATTTCCTTGTCTCCACTATGAGTATGACTCTATGTCCTCCTCTCCCCTCTCTCAATCCTATCCTCAGCCCATCCATAGGAGAGATTGGACGATGGTTGTGTGGCTACTAGCCTCTGTTGTGCTAGCTACCAGCTCCTGTTACTCCTGATGAGATGAGGCTGGGCTGGCTACAATCTCTCTGTGTTATGTATTCTTCCATCTCCACCTGGTCTACATGCAAAGCTTCATATTTAATCGTGAGCAGAGACTGTTTAAATAGGCACAAAAGCAAGATTGTTGCGCGGACTATGGTGTCATTGCCTCTCACCATCTTGATGGAGTCCTCAGAGTCTTGGAGAACCAAACAAATGTCAGACATACATGCCCACTCTTCAGTTGTTATTTGCAGAGGCTGACCAGAATACCGATGGTCATGTTGGAGCTGGTACTCAACCACTGGCCTCTTCTACTCACAAAGCCCTGCCAGCATGTGCAGTGTAGATGTGACCGGTTTACCCAACAGGGAGGAGCCAGAAGACCGCAGCGTCTGATATCTCATACTCCTGCACTGATTACAAGCACTTCACCTTCATATTAAATGGTGTAAAATTCTTTTAGCAGTGCAAGGGTTAATCTGCTCAGTTGAGAGCTCCTAGAAGACTTCCTGCTTAAAGGGAACCTGTCACCCCGTTTTTTCGATATGAGATAAAAATATGGTTCAATAGGGCCTAAGCTCTGCGTTACATCAGTACGTTTCATATCCCCCGATTCCCCACCTTTGCTGAGAAAATACCTTAGTAATCTTTCCATTTTCGTATGTCAATCACCCTGGTCCGGTCCGATGGGCGGGGCCTAATAACCGATTCTCCCCACCTCCGGTTTTGCTCTATAAATCTTCTTTCCTTTCTTTGGCGTAGTTTTCTGCACCTGCGCATTCAAGTGGCTTCTCGCACGTGCGCAGTATGTTTTGCCCAACAGTGGACAAAGCATTTAACTCATTATTGCTCAAGCGCCGGCATTTTCCTTGACGTTCTGTGCCCTGGAAGTCTTTCTATGCATCCAGGGCACAGAGCATAGGGTCAAAAGCCGGCGCATGCGCAATAATGATTTCATGCTTTGCCCACAGTAGGTCAAAGCATACTGCGCACGCACAAGACGCTAATTCAATGCGCAACCGCAGAAACTGACCGGGATCTGTGCTATTAACAGATCTAGTTACGTCTGACACGCCGAGAAGCGGGGGGAGAGACAGAAATTAGGCCCCGCCCATCAGACCGGGGTGATTGACATACGAAAATGGAGAGATTACTAAGGTATTTTTGCAACAAAGGTGGGGATTCGGGGGATATGAAAGGTACTGATGTAAAGCTGAGCTCAGGCCCTATTGAACCATATTTTTATCTCATATCGAAAAAACGGGGTGACAGGTTCCCTTTAAGGCTCTCAACTGTGCACTGTTAGCCACTCGCATCTCCTATATAAACTGGGTACTGGCTAGCACTTATTGTCAAAGCTAGCTTTTGCTGCATGGCTGGTGGTTGTTGGTGGTTGTTATTGGAGAAGGCGTTTGGTGGATTTATCTGACTGTTGCTAGGTTTTTAGTGTGTGATAATTCCCTTTCTTCTCCTACTTTGGTTTAACCCCATCCTCCACTCTCTGGTGTTTACCTTTGTTGTTTATATATGTATATTTCTATGATTAGTTTTTTCCTTTATCCCTGCTCACATTCTTTTTGGTGTTTTATGGTACACTACTACTCTCCTCTTACCTGGGTGTGGGAAGGGTACAGACTGAGGATGGATTCAGAAGCTAAGACAAGGTACAAATCATAAGTAAACCAGGGAACAGGGCAAGCTAGGGCACCCCTAGCGTTAGGGACAGGGAAGTAGCTACATCGTAGTCATGAGACTGGAGTTCCAGCACGCGGTGATGTCGCACACCAGTCGGTGAGTTGGCGCTTCACTGAGGCAGTGCTGCAGAGCATCCAGATGTGGACAACTTGCTCTGAGATACCACGTCAGACATGGAAGATGAGGAGGAGCAGGAGGGGGTGCAGGTACTGCTGTAGGAGGTGGAGGAAACCCTGATAGAAGTAGGGCCAGCAATCATCAGCGTCAGAGGTACATGTGCCGTGCCAGAGTATTGCTCAGCCATAACCTCCACAATCTTCACCCAGTGTGCAGTCAGGAAAATGTAGCATCCTAAGCCACAAGTGCTTATCCATGTGTTGGTTGTTAAGCGGACAGTGCGCTGGTAAGGACATGGGTGATGTTCTGGGTACAAGGCAAGGACGCCACACTGGGAGAAAAAGTTGTGGCTGGAGACGAGTACCAAAGGCAGCTGCCGCCATGAGTCGGCAGAATTCCTTTGTGTTTAGAAGCCTAAATGGCAACTTTTCCAAGGCAAGCAGACTGGAAATGTTCCCATTTAGAATTTGGGCCGGTGAGTCGGTAGCTGGGAACTTTATTTTTCGTTCCAAGGCCTTGGGTAGGGAGAGCTGAATGTTGGGCTGGAACAAGCATTTGGAAGTGCCTGATGAAGTCAGAATGTGCAAGGATAGGTGCAGGGCAGGAGGCATCTGTGCCAATAGTTTGGACAGGGGATTGGGAAACACCTCGCACAGGAGAAGAGGCAGTGGTGTCACTCAATGGCACCAATCATGGACCCAGGTGTTCTGCCCACCGAGTCTGGTGCTTAGCTGACATGAGGCCTGATCATGTGGCTGGTAGTTAGGTTCTTAGTGGTCAGACCCCTGCTGATGTTTGCATTTTCCGGGTTGCAACTGATAATTTTGTTTGTCTCAGAACTCTCTTTAAAAAAGTCCCAGACTGGGAAACACCAAACTCTTTCACGGAGAAATTCAGGAGTGTCGCTTTGCAGAACAGTTGACCAGCTTCTCTCCCTCTGGTCACCCCACTGCCTTTTCCTGTCTGTTTTGGTACTGCCATCTCTCCCCCTCAGTGCTGATAGACTCGCTCTGCATGCCAGCTTCCCAAGTTGGTTGAGTGACTTCATCATCCACCAATTCGTCTTCCACCACCTCACTCTAGTCCTCTTGACTTCGTGACTTAGCAGTACCAAGACTTAGGGGCAACTGTGTCTCATTATCATTTTCCTCCTTATCACAAATTTGCCATTCCCCACCATCATTTTCTTGTGGCTGTGGCTGCTCTAAAATGTGTGCATCACTAAACAGCATGTCCTCCTGTTCCTCTTGGAGCATTCAGGTTGAGAGTCCAAAATCAAGAAATAATGTTGTTAAGAGCTTCTCGTAGTGTCCTAGTGTGGGATCACTAGTCTCCTGGGACTCAACATAGTGGGAGGAAGAAGAATCAGGGTGAGGATTAAGTGGTCCAGACTTTAGGCTGGTGAGACTGGACCATGTGAAAGACTGTGGTGCTGCCAAGCATGCTGGAAGCATCGGCTATCCAACCGACCACCTGTTTGCATTGCTCTGCCTACAGAAGTGGTGTACTGTGGCTTCCTGCAAAGTGGGACAGAAACCTGTGTGTCGTGGATGGCCTCGTTTCTTGTGCTCCAGCAACAGGCATAGTCACACCTACCCCATGTCCTCGGCATCTGCATGCACCATCCTCGGCACTTCCCTTAACGCATACCTTATGCATTTTGTAATTGCTAGGTCTCTTGAAACCAAATTTATTTTTAATATATAAAAAAAATGCTCGCCTGCAGCAATCAAAGCATGTTTTGTGAGTTTACTCCACCATAATGTAACAGAAAGAATGCAAAAGTGTATGGATGACAATCAAATTCAATTCAGAAAAATGTTTCAATGCTTTATCTCAGTTTTAGAGATCACAGAAATGTTCACAGACCACATAACACTGTATGGTTGAGAAATGGAAGCCTAAAAATTGTTTAAAAGCTTTTTATCCATTTTAGATATCACAGAATTGTTCACAGACCACATAACACTGTATGTCTGAGAAATACAAGCCTACAAATTTTTTGAAAGCTGTTGTTCACTTTTAGAGATCACATAAATGATCATAGACCACGTAACACTGTATGGCTGAGAAATGGAAGACTACAAAATTTTTAAAAGCTTTTGTTCACTTTTAGAGATCACAGAAGTGTTCACAGACCACGTAACACTGTATGTCTGAAAAATGGAAGCTTACATTTTTTAAAGCTTTTTAGCAGTTTTAGAAATCACAGAAATATTCACAGACCACGTAACACTGTATGTCTGAGAAATGTAAGCCTACAAAATTTTTAAGGCCGGGTGCCCACAATCCAAAACTAGCAGCGCTTTGGATGCAGCATATGTTCACGTAAAAAGCGTGGCCTTCTGTTGAATGCAGGTGAATCCGCAAGTGTTCACTGAATGATGTGAATTCACCACGTTCAATATTTTCTACTGATGTAATTTCTGGAAAGACGCGCCGCATGTCGGTCTCCGTGGGTGATCCGCGGGCGTCTTTGGAAGCATAGTGAACATCAGATTTCTTGAAATCCCATCCAATATTCTATAACAGCTGGGTGCTGCCAGTTTTACGCTGCATAAGAATGCAACTTCAAACATGCAGCAACTCCTCATTGTGGGCATATACCCTAAAAGCTTTTTCTCAGTTTTAGAGATCACAGAAATGTACTCCACACTAATGATTTTTGGGTGTGTTATATAACACTAAAAGGACCAGAAAGCATGTAATACTTGATGGATCAAAATACATTCCTTTTCTTGGAAAAAAATGCAGCTATATGTTTGCCAATGGACTGCACAGGTCACTCTTGTTCAGGGGCGGACTGGCAAATTTTGGCCTGGGGGGCAAGCACACAGCAGTGGCCCATGAGGAGCGGCTCATCCTTAAAGGGGTTGTCGGATCCTATGCTACATGTCTACAGTCACTATGTGTGAATCCTCATATCGTGCGCACTGTGCGCTGTGAAGATTCTCTGGTGTCGGCAACAGGTGGTCTTGTGACCACAATCATGCAATATATATATTCCCAGCCACATTTCGACTAGACTGTTTTGGGCCTTGTTCAATACAGTTGCATTCGCCATACAAGTCTTGTCGGCATGTGACCGCATGTATGCAAATCACAAACTTGCAGCCAGACACCCGCCAAATAACCACAGCTCTGCGAGCAATGTGAGATGCACAAGTCTGCAATCACATAGAATGACACAGAGTGAATGCACCAATGACACACACACACACAGCCCCACTGTATAATGGCAGACACACGCACAGCCCCACTGCATAATTACACACACGCACAGCCCCACTGTATAATGACACACACACACAGCCCCACTGTGTAATGACACACACGCAAAGCCCCACTGTGTAATGACACACATGCACAGCCCCACTGTGTAATGACACACACGCACAGCCCCACTGTATAATAACACACACGCACAGCCCCACTTTATAATGACACACATGCACAGCCCCACTGTATAATGACACACACACACAGCCCTACTGTATAATGACACACACACAGCCCCACTGTATAATGACGCACAGCCCCACTGTATAATGACACACATACACAACCCAACTGTGTAATGACAGGCACACGCACAGCCAAACTGTATAATGACACATACGCACAGCCCCACTGTATAATGACAGGCACACGCACAGCCCCACTGTATAATGACACATACGCACAGCCATACTGTATGACACACGCACGCCCAGCGCCACTGTAAAATGACACACACGTACAGCCCCACTGTATAATGACACACACACGCACAGCCCCACTATATAATGACATACACGCACGCAGCTCACACACACGCATGCAGCTCACACACACAGCTCACATACACGCAGCTCACACACACGCAGCACACACGCAGCACACACACACACATGCAGCTCACACACACGCAGCATCACACATACACACGCAGCATCACACATACACACGCAGCATCACACATGCAGCTCTGACACAAATGCATCACACACGCAGCCATCACACACACACGCAACTCTGACACAAATGCATCACACACACAGGCAGCCATCACACACAGGCAGCATCACACACACAGGCAGCCATCACACACACAGGCAGCCATCACACACACGCAGCCAGGGGTGGATTAAGGGTAGCCAGGGCCCCGGGCTGTTCAGAAACTGTGGGCCCCCCCGGTCATGTGACGGGGGTCATGTGACGGGGGTCATGTGACGGGGGTCATGTGACGGGGGTCATGTGACGGGGGTCATGACATACCTGAACCAGATTATTCCAGAAAAATGGCCGGGCCCTACTCTGCTGTAACCTATTAAATATTTGTTAAAATATGCAATACAATTTAGGAATATTTTGACGAATATCACATACAAGGAACAAATACCACCGCACCATGACCAGACCACAAATTGCAACCACAGTGATCGAATAATATCACATACAAGGAACAAATACCACCACACCATGTCAACACCACATATTACCACCACTTGGTGACCAAATAGCACATACAAGGGACAAATACCACAACACCATTTCCAGACCACATAATACCACCACATAGTGACTGAATAGTACATTACTGATCAGTAATAAAAAAACAAAAAAAAAACACAATACTATCACCATAAGTGCCAGTATTCACAGGAGATCTGTACTTAGTATGCAGTGTCTGTGTAGAGGTAATACAGAGATCACTGGTGACATTGTACACAGGACCTCTGTATATAATGTATAGGTAATACAGTGATCACTGGTGGTATTATACACAGGAGCTCTGTATATAATGTATAGGTAATACAGTGATCACTGGTGACATTATACACAGGAGCTCTGTATATAATGTATAGGTAATACAGTGATCACTGGTGACATTGTACACAGGACCTCTGTATATAGTATACAGTGTATAGTGTCAGTGTATAGGTAACACTGACTCACCAGTGACGTCTCTAGGTGAAGTCCTTCATCTTTCATCCAGCACAGACCGCCACCACTTCATCCAGCCAGGACTCGTCTCTGCAGGAAATAACACAGCTATCTCAAGCTCCGCTTGCAGAACACATTACTTAATTTTTCACAACTTCTACATAGCACCACATGAAGAAAAAAAGGCGACATTGTGTCACTCTGCACAGTAACAGGACCGCCCCTCCCCCCCCCCAGTTAAAACAATATACTCAAAAAATAAAATAAATACATCACTGCAGTAATAATATCCCTTAATTAGCCCCTATGGTAATAATATTCCCCATCCTGGCCCCGTATATCTCATTCCGGGCTCCAACCATATGTTCTCGCATCCTGCCCTCATGATGAGTATCCATTCTACTCCATATGATCCATATGATCTCCCCATCCTGCCCCATCTGTCTCCATCCTGCCCCATAATCCAATCCTGCCCCATGTCTTTCATTCTGCCCCATGTCTCCAATCATGCCCCGTATCTACATTCTGCCCATGCCTCCAGTCCTGCCCCCAGTGTGTCCAGCAATCTGCCCCAGTGTGTCCAGCATATTACCCCAGTGTGTCCAGCATATTAACCCCAGTATGTCCAGCATATTGCCCCAGTGTCCAGCAATCTGCCCCAGTGTGTCCAGCATTGCCCCCAGTGTGTCCAGCAATCTGCCCCAGTGTGTCCAGCATAATACCCCCAGTGTGTCCAGCATAATACCCCCAGTGTGTCCAGCAATCTGCCCCAGTATGTACAGCATATTGCCCCCAGACAGTGTGTCCAGCAATCTGCCCCAGTGTCTGACTCCAGCATATTGCCCCCAGTGTGTCCAGCAATCTGCCCCAGAGTGTCCAGCATTGCCCCCAGACAGTGTGTCCAGCAATCTGCCCTAGTGTGTCCAGCATATTACCCCCAGTGTGTCCAGCAATCTGCCCCAGTATGTCCAGCATATTGCCCCAGTGTCCGGCAATCTGCCCCAGTATGTCCAGCATATTGCCCCCAGTGTGTCCAGCAATTTGCCACAGTATGTCCAGCAATCTGCCCCAGTATGTCCAGCATTACCCCCAGACAGTGTGTCCAGCAATCATCTGCTCCAGTGTGTCCAGCAATCTTCCCCAGTATGTACAGCATATTGCCCCAGTGTGTCCAGCATTGCCCCCAGTGTGTCCAGCAATCTGCCCCAGTGTCTGACTCTAGCATATTGCCCCCAGTGTGTCCAGCAATCTGCCCGAGTGTCCAGCATTGCCGGAAGACAGTGTGTCCAGCAATCTGCCCGTGTGTCCAGCATATTACCCCCAGTGTGTCCAGCAATCTGCCCCAGTATGTCCAGCATATTGCCCCAGTGTCCAGCATATTGCCCCAGTGTCCAGCATATTGCCCCAGTGTACAGCATATTGCCCCAGTATCTCCAGCATATTGCCCCAGAGTGTCCAGCATTGCCCCCAGTGTGTCCAGCAATCTGCCCCAGTATGACCAGCATTGCCCCCAGACAGTGTGTCCAGCAATCTGCCCCAGTGTGTCCAGCATATTACCCCCAGTGTGTCCAGCAATCTGCTCCAGTGTGTCCAGCATTGCCCCAGTGTGTCCAGCATGGCCCCAATGTGTCCAGCATGGCCCCAGTGTGTCCAACATTGCCCCAGTGTGTCCAGCAATCTGCCCCAGTGTCTCCAGCAATCATCTGCTCCAAAAAAACAAAACAAAAAAAAACAAAACAACAAACTGAGTTCTCCTCACCTTACCAGCGCTCCAGGCGGCGAGCTCCCTCCAGCAGCGCGCATTTGCCAGCGACTGACAATGACGTCAGACGCCGGCGACGTGTGTGCTGCGCGTGCGCCTGCGGCCGACTTCAGCTGCCAGCCTCCAATTGGCTGGCGGCTGTTGTTGTTAACTATTGACGTGCGCCTGCACGTCAATAGGAAACCGCCGCAGCGCCGGTAGGGGCCCTGTGAGCAGATGAGACGGGGCCCGATGCGGGTCCCCTCTCTCTGCCAACCGGGCCCATAAATGATATGCCAGTCAGGGCACGGGCAGTAATGCCCTGATGGCGGCGGGCAATCTGTGCGGTAGCCCAGGGCCCCCCCCCCCCACACCACTTGGCCCTGGGCTACCGCGAATATTGACCCTCTTATAATCCGCCCCTGGTCACGCAGCCATCACACACATGCATGCAGCCATAACACACATGCAGCCATCACACATACGCAGCCATCACACACACTCAGCCATCACACACACGCAGCCATCACACACACAGCCATCACACACACTCAGCCATCACACACACGCAGCCATCACATACACAACACACCAGATACCAGGCTCATACACACATCACACACTCTCCTCTGTGGTGCAGGGGCGGCTGATGTCCATGTGCAGCTCTTCAGTTTCTCGTGCTCACAGCTCTGCACTGTCCGGGCACCGCACCTCTCCCGTCTCTCCTTCTCTGCCGGGATAGCAGATAAGAGCAGGAGAAGCCGGAGCTCCGTGCACACACAGGAGGTATGCTGAGTTGCTGACCTTTCATCTTGATTGCTGCTGGCTCTCTCCCTCAGAGTGGCAGCGCCGCACAGGAGCCTGCTCATCACATACACTTGCAGCCTACATGTCGGCTGCTGGCGGGATGACACCACCGCGCACTACAGGTGGCGCTATGTATTGCAATCACTGCTACTGCTAGTCCTCCAGCGGCCCTATGCAGCTGCTTAGGCACCGGCCCGGGGGGCATATGCATTCCTGCCACCTGGGCCAGTCCGCGCCTGCTCTTGTTGCTCCTGCTACTCTCTCTTCTTTCCTAGGCTAAATGCAGATTGTATGTTATACAAACGATTAGTGTGATGGTTCAGCTTCAACACCAGTATTAGCACTATAGGCATCTGATTCGTTATACTGTGTACACACAGGCCTGGACAAACACTCTCTCTCTCCAATACGAACCCTCACAGAGATGTTGTCATGATTCATTTTTAGATTTGCTCTGGTACTGCTATAATTTAAATGTTGCTCTTTTTTCAGGTAATATGTATAGTATTGGGGCTTCATTGCCCAGTGTTTCGGCATTAATAGATGCATGTAGGTTATAGTCAGTACGGCACTCAGATCTGATTTAGACTATTTATTGAGCGCACCCTATATATGCACGTCTGTGTGGCCTCCGGCTGCACTTATTGCATCTGCAGTTCTGGGTATTGGTTTAACGGGGCTATCGCAGCATGTGGTGGAGTTGTTGCATATAGTGAATTAGACTTAATATATAACCATGTTTATCGTTCTCGGCTGCACTAATTTCAAGTTTGCGGTTTTGAGTAATTGTTTTCCATCCATGTATCTGAATTCAGTTGGGTGGTTTTCAAGTTGAAAATAGTATTTATTATAAGCTGTGGTTTTTTAACCGCAAATGATATTGGGATCCTTATATGCTTTGTATGTGATTGCGGTCCTGTTGTTGATTCTGTTTAGGAAATTTAGCCAGCACTTTTGACTATGGATTTTGTATAGCGCCTCTATTTACCCAATTGGGTTTACTGAATTTATACACAAAATTGCACGTTTTACAGTTTTTATTTGCCTATTATCTTTAATCCTAATATTCATGTTTAGAGCAGACGCATAACAACACTTAAAGCTTACAGTATTAATATTTGCCAAGTTGGAACTTGTGTCAAATCTAACTCAATTCAGGTATTTTCTCAGCATGCTCTATTGTTTAAACCTGAAAAATCAAAGAATGTTTGTTTTACCTGATGCTTTCCTGCTACCATTAGAATTTGTTCTACGCTTACCTGCCATCATATAATTGATCTTTATGGTTTTGAGGCATTGTTTTATTGTTAGGAGGCATTGTTAGGAGCTTGGCAGCAGAGACAGCAGCTATGTATTGTTTTCCTTTTCCTTGTCTGTCTCGTGTATGTGACTTTCTCTGTGTTGATACCCTCTGCAGTGGTGAAGCTAGCATCCTTGCCAGCCAATGCACTAGCCAGGGTATAGTGAGGTGACAATTAGGGACTAGGCACGTGACGGTGGCGGGGGGAAGGAGCCACATAGGGCGTTAGGGGAGCTTAGGGATAGGAACAGGTTTGAGTCAGGAGGTGCTCCATCCCTCTCTCCTTATTGTTAGGGCCTTCCTCTCCCTATTCCATCCTGTTCCTTGTGTATGTTGTGCTATCCGCTGGACCTATCCACTCAGAGTGTGACAGCTGTGCAATAGCTTGCTAGATATGGTTCTGTTCACACTTGCAGTCAGCACACAAATGGATGATGAATTAAAATACCATGAGCAAAGTTTGCTAGATCTGGTTCTGTTCACACTTGCAGTCAGCACACAAATGCTATGCTATGTATCATAATAAATACAATATATAAATATAAATAAATTTAATTTATTATGTTAAATATATTTAATATATTAAAATATTATAATATAATATAAATAAATAAATAATAATAATTATAAATAATAATACAATAAAATACTAATAATATATATAATAAAATAATAATATAATAAAATAAATAATATATTAAATATATTATATTCAATATATTATATTATATTAAACATATTTAATATATTAAAATATTATAATATAAATATATAAATGCTATGCTATGTATCATATAAATATAATATTGGATGGATATGTCATAGATGGGGAATCGGGGGATCCAGCAGTGTTTTACATAAGTTATCTGTAGATGGCTAAAGATACACTTAGTTCTCACAGTTTTTGTCATTTTGAAAATTACTGTTAACAGTTGTGTGAAAAAGTGTTTGCACCTTCCTGATTTCCCTGTTCTTTTGCATGTTTTTCACACTTGCCCGCTCCATACTCCCCTCCAGTCAGCGCTCACACAGGGTTAATGACAGCGTTAACGGACCGCGTTATGCCGCGGTGTAGCGCACTCCGTTAACGCTGCTATTAACCCTGTGTGACCAACTTTTTACTATTGATGCTGCCTACGCAGCATCAATAGTAAAAAGATCTAATGTTAAAAATAATAAACAAAAAAAAAAATCATTATATACTCACCCTCCGTCGGCCCCCCCCGGATCCAGCCCAGGCCTTTCCCGCTCCTCACGACGCTCGGGTCCATGCATTGCGGTCTCGCGAGATGATGACGTTGCGGTCTCCCGCTCCCTACTCCACCGCAGTCAGTGCCCCCTCTATACCCCTCCAGTCAGCACCCGCCGCCCACATAGCGTTGTAGCAGTCTGTTAAACTGACTGCGTTACACCGCGGCATAATGCGGTGTAATGCAGTCTGTTAACGCTGCTATTAACCCTATGTGACAAACTTTTTACTATTGATGATGCCTATGCAGCATCAATAGTAAAAAGATATAATGTTAAAAATAATTTTAAAAAGATCGTGATAATCTCACCTTCCGTCGCCTCCACAGCAGCTTTTCCTGCAGCTCACAATGCTCCGGTCCCACCGCTTCGCTGATTGGTCGCGACCAGCCGGCGCGACCAATCAGTGACATTGCCGCGGGATTTAAATTCCGCTTCGCTGATTGATCGCGCCCAGTCGGCGCGACCAATCAGTGACATTGCCGCAGGATTTCCCGCTTCGCTGATGGCTTGCGCCCAGCCAGCGCGACCAATCAGCGACATTGGCGCAGGATTTAAATCCCGCTTCGCTGATTGTTCGCGCACAGCAGGCACGACCAATCATCGACATTGCCGCAGGATTTAAATCCCGATTCGTTAATTGGGCGCGCCCAGCCGGCGCGACCAATCAGCGACATTGCCGCAGGATTTAAATTCCATTTCGCTGATTGGTCGCGCCCAGCCCGAGCGACCAATCAGCGACATTGGCGCAGGATTTAAATCCCGCTTCGCTGATTGGTCACGCCGGCTCTTGCGTCGCCTCCGCAACACCTTTTCCTGTAGCTCGCGATGCTCTGGTCCCACCGCTTCGCTGATTGGTCGCGACCAATCTGCGACATTGCCGTGGGATTTAAATCCCGCTTCGCTGATTCGTCATGCCTAGCCGGCGCAACCAATCAGCGACATTGGCGCTGGATTTAAATCCCGCTTCGCTGATTGGTCGCACCGGCTCTTTCGTCGCATCCGAAGCAGCTTTTCCTGCAGCTCGCGATGCTCCGGTCCCACCGCTTCGCTGATTGGTCACGACCAGCCGGCACGACCAACCAGCGACATTGCCACGGGATTTAAATCCCGCTTCGCTGATTGGTTGCAACCGGCCGGCGTGACCAATCAGCGACATTGCGCGGGATTTAAATTCTGCTTCGCTGATTGTTCGTGCCCAGCCGGCGCAACCAATCAGCGACATTGCCGCGGGATTTAAATTCCGTTTCACTGATTGGTCACGCCCAGTCGGCGCGACCAATCAGTGACATTGGCGCGGGATTTAAATCCCGCTAAGCTGATTGGACACGCCCACCCCGAGCGACCAATCAGCGACATTGGCACGGGATTTAAATCCCGCTTTGCTGATTGGTCGCGCCCAGCCGGTGCGACCAGTCAGCGACATTGGCGCAGGATTTAAATCCCGCTAAGCTGATTGGGCGCGCCCAGCCCGAGCGACCAATCAGCGACATTGGCGCGGGATCTAATGTTAAAAATAATTAAAAAGTAAAAAATCATTATATACTCACCTTCCGGATCCAGCCCTGGCCTTTCCCGCCCCTCGCGACGCTCCGGTGACCGGTCCATGCATTGCAGTCTCACGAGATGATGACGTAGCGGTCTCACGATTTTTTATTTTAATTCGTTTTTTAACAGGAATATGGTGCCCACATTGCTATATACTACGTGGGCTGTGTTATATACTATGTGGTCTGTGTTATGTACTGCGTGGGCTGTGTTATATACTACGTGGGCTGTGTTATATACTGCGTGGGCTGTGCTATATACTACATCTCTGTGCTAGATACTATGTGGGCTGTGCTCTATACTAAGTGGCCTGTGTTATATACTGCATGGGCAGCGTTATATACTATATCTCTGTGCTATATACTCCGTGGCTGTGCTATATACTACGTGGCTGTGCAATATATTACGTGGCTGTGCAATATACTACGTGGGCTGTGTTAGATATTGCATGGGCTGTGTTATATACTACATCTCTGTGCTGTATACTATGTGGGCTGTGCTGTATACTACGTGGCTGTGGTATATATTACGTGGCTGGGCAATATACTACATTGCTGTGCTCTATACTACGTGGCCTGGGTTATATACTGCATGGGCAGTGTTATATACTACATCTCTGTGCTATATACTACGTGGCTGTGCTATATACTACGTGGCTGTGAAATATATTACGTGGCTGTGAAATATATTACGTGGCTGTGCAATATACTACGTGGCTGTGCAATATATTACGTGGCTGTGCAATATACTACGTGGCTGGGCAATATACTACGTGGCTGGGAAATATACTACGTGGCTGGGCAATATACTACGTGTCTGTGCTATTTACTACGTGGGCTGTGCTATATACTACGTGGTTGTGCAATATACTACGTGGGCTGTGCTATATACTACGTGGCTGTGCAATATACTACGTTAGCTGTGCCTTATGCTACCTGGCTGTGCTATATGCTATGTGGCTGTGTTATATACTACGTGGGCTGTGTTATATACTACGTGGGCTGTGTTATATACTACGTGGGCTGTGTTATACGCTACTTGGCTGTGCTATATTTCTCTGCTGTATCTGTGCATCATGAATCGTGGTATGTGTTAAAGGGGAGCCCACTGGGACTCTTTCGCCCGGGGTCTTCAAAAACTTGGTGCCGGCCCTGGCTTCACTGATTGGTCATGCCCGGCCGTGAACAATCAGCGAAAGGCGTAGTCCACCCGTGAATTGGCACGGAATTTGAACCACGCTTCGTTAATTGGTCAAGGCCGGCCTGTGTATAAATTGCATTATTCTAAAAACTTCATAAATAAACTGGCCACATCCATAGTCCATGGCTGCCAAATTGGAGCCCTATGAAACTCTTACTACCTGTTGGGTCTACTAATCAGAAGAGGCACCAGTGATAATGTAAGGTGGTTGCTTTCCCTGCTCCTTACCTGGAACCAGGTCAGACAGCTGGGTTGTTGGGGGGGAAGACTTTCTGCCCTGGACAGGAGGGACCATGTGACTGCTGGGGGCAGAGAGGGAGAGAGGGGTGTGGTCATTAAAGAGCGGGAGAGCAGAGTGCGCGGGACAGAGGGGACAGCGTGCCAGAGAGAGAGCAGGCTGCAGCACTGCGCTCCCTGAAAGAGAGTGCTCCCCGTGAGGGCACTGAGGCTGAGATACGAGCCATAGTGAAGGCTGGATGTGAGAGTGTGGACTTGGAAGCCTCCGTAATCAGACAAGACGTATCCACTTACAGTGACCTGAGCTCGCAGCCCCGGTGACCGCACTGACAAGCCAGGACCCCTGAGCGTGACAAAGTAAACTGCTCAGTGTGTGTGTAGCATTGCTGCTGCAGAGAGAGACATCCAGCCTAAGGCCGGGATCACACATGCGAGAAACACGTCTGTGTCTCGCATGTGAAATCCAAGCTCTGGCACCAGCACTTGGGAGCGGAGCGTGGGGCTCCATGTGTTCCTATGCGGCCGCGCGCTCCGCTCCACAGTCCCGGCGCCAGAGCTTGGATTTCACATGCGAGACACGGACGTGTATCTCGCATGTGTGATCCCGGCCTAATATAGAGACTTGCAGCAGAGTGGCTGTGTTACTTCCTGCTTCCAGCTTCAATGGGAGAAAAGACTGCAAAAGACTTAACCCCAAGATTCTTCAGTTCCCAGGAGACAGAGGAGAGACTTCAGGATCTTCAAGCGCTGCTGGTGACTGTACCCACGTTGGAATAAGGACCCTCCAGTCAGGACCGCCCTGAACTGATAAGTTACAAGAACATTCGTTAACCGTTTCGATTCCGCTTAACTATTTACTGTTGGCTTTATCTCTATTAACCCCCTGTTTACTCCCTGCGAGGAGAATCTTACTCCTTTTAATAAATTCCCCTCAACAGTTGGTCTGTCTGTTCCGTGGTGACATACTCAACCCTGCACCCTATTACACTTGGCGTAGTCGGCAGGATGTCACACGGTAGCGTGGAAAGGGCAGACCAAGCAGTTGGGGGAGGCCCCAGGTCTTGCATCTCGCTGGGATCCATGTTAGTTAACCTGCCAAAATTTTCGGGGAGCGATGTCATGTTGTGGAGTTGGACGGAGCGCACCCGAGGGATGATGCGGATGCATCCTATGACGCAGGCTCTGCAGGCGGAAATAGCTGTGATGGCCCTAGAGGGGGATGCACGGTACTCTGTTATGCTCAGACCCCCCCAGGCGAGAGATACCCTGGACAAAGTATTACATATACTTGAGGAGACGCATGGGGACCCCACTGACGTAGGGGAGCTGGGCATGCGACTGTTTCACCGGGTACAAAGAGAGGGGGAGACCGTGACGAATATATGAATGCCCTGCAGGAGCTTCATACTGCCATTGTACGGAAGGACGGCATAGGTGTGGGGGCAATTGACGTTGTGCTGCGAGACCAACTGGTGACAGGCTTGCGAGATGTGTTAATGAAACAGGCCCTGCGAGAGCGCATGCGCGTAAAGCCAGATATGACTTTCTCTGAGTTCGGGAGTGAGGCACGTGCGAGCAAGAGCAAGGGGTGGTAGTGCCAGTGGGGGAGGTATGGAGCCGGGAGGTAACTGCCCCTCAATGGGTACAAGACTTGAAGAAGGAGGTTAAATGGATCCATGAGGAAGTGGCTGAACATATAGAAGACCCCTGCTGCAGAGTACAGCCCTCTGGTGCGAGAAAGAGAGACCGCCCCCCAGGGCACTGAGGCTGAGATACCAGCCATAGTGAAGGCTGGATGTGAGAGTGTGGACTTGGAAGCCTCCGTAATCAGACAAGACATATCCCCTTACAGTGACCTGAGCGCGCAGCCCCGGTGACCGCACTGACAAGCCAGGACCCATGAGTGTGACAAAGTAAACTGCTCAGTGTGTGTGTAGCATTGCTGCTGCAGAGAGAGGCTGCCAGCTTAATATACAGAGACTCTCAGCAGAGTGGCTGTGTTACTTCCTGCTTCCAGCTTCACTGGGAGAAAAGACTGCAAAGACTTAACCCCGGAGTCTCCAGTTCCCAGGAGCCAGGGGATAGACTTCAGGATCTTCAAGCGCTGCTGGTGACTGTACCCATGTTGGAATAAGGACCCTTGTTATGAAAGGTAATTCAGTACCACAATGGACATAGAGGTCAGCGCACATACAGTGACCTGGCAATAACCCAAAAAACAAGAACGAGCTCTGAGACGTGGGAACTCTGTTGACCGCAATCCCTAATCCTCTCCAACAACACTAAAGGCAGCCGTGGATTGCGCCTAACGCTCCCTATGCAACTCGGCACGGCCTGAGAAACTAGCTAGCCTGAAGATAGAAAATAAGCCTACCTTGCCTCAGAGAAATATCCCCAAAGGAAAAGGCAGCCCCCACATATAATGACTGTGAGTTAAGATGAAAAGACAAACGTAGAGATGAAATAGATTTAGCAAAGCGAGGCCCAACTTTCTGAACAGAGCGAGGATAGGAAAGGTAACTTTGCGGTCAACACAAAACTCTACAAAAACCACGCAAAGGGGGCAAAAAGACCCTCCGTACCGAACTAACGGCACGGAGGTACACCCTCTGCGTCCCAGAGCTTCCAGCAAGCAGGAAAAAACAAATAGACAAGCTGGACAGAAAAAAACAGCAACAAATAGCAAAGAATAACTTAGCTATGCAGAGCAGCAGGCCACAGGAACGATCCAGGAGGAGACAGGTACAATACTAGAACATTGACTGGAGGCCAGGATCAAAGCACTAGGTGGAGTTAAATAGAGCAGCACCTAACGACTTCACCATATCACATGAGGAAGGAAACTCAGAAGCCGCAGTACCACTTTCCTACACCAACGGAAGCTCACAGAGAGAATCAGCCGAAGTACCACTTGTGACCACAAGAGGGAGCTCTGCCACAGAATTCACAACAGTACCCCCCCCCCCCTTGAGGAGGGGTCACCGAACCCTCACCAGAGCTCCCAGGACGGCCAGGATGAGCCATATGAAAGGCACGAACAAGATCGGGAGCATGGACATCAGAGGTAAAGACCCAGGAATTATCTTCCTGAGCATAACCCTTCCACTTAACCAGATACTGGAGTTTCCGTCTAGAAACACGAGAATCCAAAATCTTCTCCACAATATACTCCAACTCCCCCTCCACCAAAACCGGGGCAGGAGGATCAACAGATGGAACCACGGGTGCCACGTATCTCCGCAACAATGACCTATGGAATACGTTATGTATGGAAAAAGAATCTGGAAGGGTCAGACAAAAAGACACAGGATTAAGAACCTCAGAAATCCTATATGGACCAATAAAACGAGGTTTAAACTTAGGAGAGGAAACCTTCATAGGAATATGACGAGAAGATAACCAAACCAAGTCCCCAACCCGAAGTCGGGGACCCACACAGCGTCTGCGATTAGCGAAACGTTGAGCCTTCTCCTGGGACAAGGTCAAATTGTCCACTACATGAGTCCAAATCTGCTGCAACCTGTCCACCACAGTATCCACACCAGGACAGTCCGAAGACTCAACCTGCCCTGAAGAGAAACGAGGATGGAACCCAGAGTTGCAGAAAAATGGTGAAACCAAGGTAGCCGAGCTGGCCCGATTATTAAGGGCGAACTCAGCCAAAGGCAAAAAGGACACCCAGTCATCCTGATCAGCAGAAACAAAGCATCTCAGATATGTTTCCAAGGTCTGATTGGTTCGTTCGGTCTGGCCATTAGTCTGAGGATGGAAAGCCGAGGAAAAAGACAAGTCAATGCCCATCCTACCACAAAAGGCTCGCCAAAACCTCGAAACAAACTGGGAACCTCTGTCAGAAACGATATTCTCTGGAATGCCATGTAAACGAACCACATGCTGGAAAAACAATGGCACCAAATCAGAGGAGGAAGGCAATTTAGACAAGGGCACCAAATGGACCATCTTAGAGAAGCGATCACAGACCACCCAAATGACTGACATCTTTTGAGAGACGGGAAGATCTGAAATAAAATCCATAGAGATATGTGTCCAAGGTCTCTTCGGGACCGGCAAGGGCAAAAGCAACCCACTGGACGAGAACAGCAGGGCTTAGCCCGAGCACAAATCCCACAGGACTGCACAAAAGTACGCACATCCCGCGACAGAGATGGCCACCAAAAGGATCTAGCCACTAACTCTCTGGTACCAAAGATTCCAGGATGACCAGCCAACACCGAACAATGAACCTCAGAGATAACTTTATTTGTCCACCTATCAGGGACAAACAGTTTCTCCGCTGGGCAACGATCAGGTTTATCAGCCTGAAATTTTGCAGCACCCGCCGCAAATCAGGGGAGATGGCAGACACAATTATTCCTTCCTTGAGGATACCCGCCGGCTCAGACAAACCCGGAGAGTCGGGCACAAAACTCCTAGACAGAGCATCCGCCTTCACATTTTTAGAGCCCGGAAGATATGAAATCACAAAGTCAAAACGGGCAAAAAACAACGACCAATGAGCTTGTCTAGGATTCAACCGCTTGGCGGACTCGAGATAAGTCAAGTTCTTATGATCAGTCAAGACCACTACGCGATGCTTAGCTCCTTCAAGCCAATGACGCCACTCCTCGAATGCCCACTTCATGGCCAGCAACTCTCGATTGCCCACATCATAATTTCGCTCAGCAGGCGAAAACTTCCTGGAAAAGAAGGCGCATGGTTTCATCACCGAGCAATCAGAACTTCTCTGTGACAAAACAGCCCCTGCTCCAATCTCAGAAGCATCAACCTCGACCTGGAACGGAAGCGAAACATCTGGTTGACGCAACACAGGGGCAGAAGAAAAACGACGCTTCAACTCTTGAAAAGCTTCCACCGCAGCAGAAGACCAATTGACCACATCAGCACCTTTCTTGGTCAAATCGGTCAATGGTTTAGCAATACTAGAAAAATTGCAGATGAAGCGACGATAAAAATTAGCAAAGCCCAGGAACTTTTGCAGACTTTTCAGAGATGTCGGCTGAGTCCAATTATGGATGGCTTGGACCTTAACAGGGTCCATCTCGATAGTAGAAGGGGAAAAGATGAACCCCAAAAATAAACCTTCTGGACACCAAAGAGACACTTTGATCCCTTCACAAACAAAGAATTAGCACGCAGGACCTGAAACACCGTTCTGACCTGCTTCACATGAGACTCCCAATCATCCGAGAAGATCAAAATGTCATCTAAGTACACAATCAGGAATTTATCCAGGTACTCTCGGAAGATGTCATGCATAAAGGACTGAAACACTGATGGAGCATTGGCAAGTCTGAATGGCATTACTAGATACTCAAACTGGCCCTCGGGTGTATTAAATGCAGTTTTCCACTCATTGCCTCGCTTAATACGCACAAGATTATACGCACCACGAAGATCTATCTTGGTGAACCAACTAGCCCCCTTAATGCGAGCAAACAAATCAGATAATAATGGCAAAGGGTACTGAAATTTAACCGTGATCTTATTTAGAAGGCGGTAATCTATACAAGGTCTCAGTGAACCATCCTTCTTGGCTACAAAAAAGAACCCTGCTCCTAATGGCGACGATGACGGGCGAATATGCCCCTTCTCCAAAGACTCCTTCACATAACTCCGCATAGCGGCGTGCTCAGGCACAGATAAATTAAACAGTCGACCTTTTGGGAATTTACTACCAGGAATCAAATCGATAGCACAATCACAATCCCTATGCGGAGATAGGGTATCGGACTTGGGCTCATCAAATAAATCCCGGTAATCAGACAAGAACTCAGGAACCTCAGAAGGGGTGGATGACGAAATAGACAGAAATGGGACATCACCATGTACCCCCTGACAACCCCAGCTGGACACAGACATGGATTTCCAATCTAATACTGGATTATGGACTTGTAGCCATGGCAACCCCAACACGACCACATCATGCAGATTATGCAACACCAGAAAGCGAATAACCTCCTGATGTGCAGGAGCCATGCACATGGTCAGCTGGGTCCAGTACTGAGGCTTATTCTTTGCCAAAGGCGTAGCATCAATTCCTCTCAATGGAATAGGACACTGTAAGGGCTCCAAGAAAAACCCACAACGCCTAGCATACTCCAAGTCCATCAAATTCAGAGCAGCGCCTGAGTCCACAAATGCCATGACAGAATACGATGACAAAGAGCAGATCAAGGTAACGGACAGAAGAAATTTTGACTGTACCGTACCAATGGTGGCAGACCTAGCGAACCGCTTAGTGCGCTTAGGACAATCAGAGATAGCATGAGTGGAATCACCACAGTAGAAACACAGCCCATTCAGACGTCTGTGTTCTTGCCGTTCAACTCTGGTCCAAGTCCTATCGCACTGCATAGGCTCAGGTTTAAGCTCAGGTAATACCGCCAAATGGTGCACAGATTTACGCTCGCGCAAGCGTCGACCGATCTGAATGGCCAAAGACATAGACTCATTCAGACCAGCAGGCATAGGAAATCCCACCATGACATCCTTAAGGGCTTCAGAGCAGTGGCGTAGGAAGGGGGGTGCGGGGGGGGCGGTCCGCCCCGGGCGGCACAATGCGGGGGGCGGCCGGCGCTGCAGGAGAAGAAAAAAAAAAAAAAAAAAGACGCCCCTTTAAATCTTCGGGCGGCGCCGTCCGCCGCCACGACCAGGGCCAGCTCCCCCCACCACCGGACCCCGCCCCCCGCTCTATACTCACCTCTCCTGGTTCCTGCGGCGCCGGCAGCTGCAGCGTCCTCTGACTCTGCGACGTCTCAGAACAGAGGGCGCGATGACGTCACTACTGTGCGCGCCGCTCTGCCTCTCTGTCCTGAGCGTCGCAGAGCCGGAGAGACGCTGACTGGCTGCACCGGACCTGCGCTAGGAACGGGAGAGGTGAGGATTTTACTTTTTTTTTTTTTTCTTTATGTCTGACTGTCTGGGGCTGGGGCAATGCTGGACACACTGGGGCAATACTGGAGACCATGGGGCAGATTGCTGGACACACCGGGGCAGTACTGGAGACCATGGGGCAGAATGCTGGACACACTGGGGCAGTACAGGAGACTATGGGGCAGATTGCTGGACACACTGGGGCAATACAGGAGACCATGGGGCAGATTGCTGGACACACTGGGGCAATACTGGAGACCATGGGGCAGAATGCTGGACACACTGGGGCAATACAGGAGACCATGTGGCAGAATGCTGGACACACTGGGGCAATACAGGAGACCATGGGGCAGATTGCTGGACACACTGGGGCAATACAGGAGACCATGTGGCAGAATGCTGGACACACTGGGGCAATACAGGAGACCATGGGGCAGATTGCTGGACACACTGGGGCAATACAGGAGACCATGGGGCAGATTGCTGGACACACTGGGGCAATACTGGAGACCATGGGGCAGAATGCTGGACACACTGGGGCAATACAGGAGACCATGTGGCAGAATGCTGGACACACTGGGGCAATACAGGAGACCATGGGGCAGATTGCTGGACACACTGGGGCAATACTGGAGACCATGGGGCAGAATGCTGGACACACTGGGGAAATACTGGAGACCATGGGGCAGAATGCTGGACACACTGGGGCAATACAGGAGACTATGGGGCAGATTGCTGGACACACTGAATACTGGAGACCATGGGGCAGATTTCAGGACACATTGAGGCAATGCTGGAGACCCTGGGTAGACTTCTGGACATACTGGGGCAATACTGGAGACCATGGGGCAGATTGCTGGACACACCGGGGCAATACTGGAGACCATGGGGCAGAATGCTGGACACACTGGGGCAATACAGGAGACCATGGGGCAGATTGCTGGATACACCGGGGCAATACTGGAGACCATGGGGCAGAATGCTGGACACACTGGGGCAATACAGGAGACCATGGGGCAGATTGCTGGACACACTGGGGCAATACTGGAGACCCTGGGGCAGATTTCTGGACACATTGAGGCAATGCTGGAGACCCTGGGGCAGACTTCTGGACACACTGGGGCAATGCTGGACACTGGGGCAGATTGCTGGACACACTGGGGGTAATATGCTGGACACACTGGGGCAATGCTGGACACTGGGGGTAATATGCTGGACACACTGGGGCAGACTGCTGGACACACTGGGGAAAGGCTGGACACTGGGGCAGATTGCTGGACACACTGGGGGCAGTGCTGGACATACTGGGGCAGATTGCTGGACACACTGGGGGTAATATGCTGGACACACTGGGGCAGATTGCTGGACAACATGGGGGTAATATGCTGGACACACTGGGGCAGATTGCTGGACAACATGGGGGTAATATGCTGGACACACTGGGGGCAGGACTTGAGGCATGGGCAGAATGTAGATACGGGGCATGATTGGAGACACGGGGCAGGATTGGATCATGGGGCAGGACGGATACGATGGAGGCTGGTGGGGCAGGATGTGGAGATCATATGGGGTAGAATGGATACTCATGAGGGCAGGATGCGAGAACATATGGCTGGAGCCAGGAATGAGAAACGGGGCCAGGGTGGGGAATATTATTACCATAGGGGCTAATTAAGGGATATTATTACTGCAGTGATGTATTTATTTTATTTTTTGAGTATACTGTTTTAAATGGGGGGGCGGTCCTGTTACTGTGCAGAGTGACACTATATCACCTTTTTTTCTTCATGTGATGTAATGTAGAAGTTGTGAAAAATTAAGTAATGTGTTCTGCAAGCGGAGCTCGAGATAACTGTGTTATTTCCTGCAGAAACGAGTCCTGGCTGGAAGGAATGATGGCGGTCTGTGCTGGATGAAAGATGAAGGACTTCACCTAGAGACGTCACTGGAGAGTCAGTGTTACCTATACACTGACACTATACACTGTATACTATATAGAGGTCCTGTGTATAATGTCACCAGTGATCTCTGTATTACCTCTACACAGACACTGCATACTAAGTACAGATCTCCTGTGAATACTGGCACTTATGGTGATAGTATTGTGGGTTTTTTTTTATTACTGATCAGTATTGTAGTATTCAGTCACTATTTGGTGGTAATATGTGGTCTGGAAATGGTGTTGTGGTATTTGTCCCTTGTATGTAGTATTATTCGGTCACTATGTGGCCTGGTCATGGTGTGGTGGTATTAAGTCACAGGTGTGGCATGTGGGGGTGACACCATTAGGCCCAGTTTAAGTTCTACAAAACAGGAAAACCGTTTTTGGTAACCTTTGTGTGTATTGAGCCGGGGGGGGGGGGCGCCAAACTCGGGAACAGCCCCGGGCGGCAAAAGCTCTAGCTACGCCTCTGCTTCAGAGAGACCTCTTCTGAAAATAGCCGCGAGCGCACCTTCATTCCACTGAGTGAGTACAGACCACTTTCTAAATTTCTGACAATATACCTCTATCTCATCCTGACCCTGACACAGAGCCAGCAAATTCTTCTCTGCCTGATCCACTGAATTAGGCTCATCGTACAGCAATCTGAGCGCCAGGAAAAACGCATCAGTATTACTTAATGCAGGATCCCCTGGCGCAAGGGAAAATGCCCAGTCCTGAGGATCGCCACGCAAAAAAGAAATAACAATTCTCACTTGTTGAACTGGATCACCAGAGGAGCGAGGTTTCAAGGCCAGAAACAGTTTGCAATTATTGTTGAAATTCACAAACTTGGCTCTATCACCATAAAACAAATCAGGAATAGGAATTCTTGGTTCTAACATAGGCTTCTGAACCACCAAATCTTGAATCTTTTGTACATTTATTACGAGTTTATCCAATGAAGAGCACAGACCCTGAATATCCATGTCCACACCTGTGTCCTGAACTACCCAAATGTCTAGGGGAAAAAAAAGGCAAAACACAGTGCAGAGAAAAAAAAATGGTCTCAGAACTTCTTTTTTTCCCTCTATTGAGAATCATTAGTACTTTTGGCCTCCAGTACTGTTATGAAAAGTAATTCAGTACTACAATGAACATAGAGGTCAGCGCACATACAGTGACCTGGCAATAACCCAAAAAACAAGAACGAGCTCTGAGACATGGGAACTCTGTTGACCGCAATCCCTAATCCTCTCCAACAACGCTAAAGGCAGCCGTGGATTGCGCCTAACGCTCCCTATGCAACTCGGCACGGCCTGAGAAACTAGCTAGCCTGAAGATAGAAAATAAGCCTACCTTGCCTCAGAGAAATATCCCCAAAGGAAAAGGCAGCCCCCACATATAATGACTGTGAGTTAAGATGAAAAGACAAACGTAGAGATGAAATAGATTTAGCAAAGCGAGGCCCAACTTTCTGAACAGAGCGAGGATAGGAAAGGTAACTTTGCGGTCAACACGAAACCCTACAAAAACCACGCAAAGGGGGCAAAAAGACCCTCCGTACCGAACTAACGGCACGGAGGTACACCCTCTGCGTCCCAGAGCTTCCAGCAAGCAGGAAAAAACAAATAGACAAGCTGGACAGAAAAAAACAGCAACAAATAGCAAAGAATAACTTAGCTATGCAGAGCAGCAGGCCACAGGAACGATCCAGGAGGAGACAGGTCCAATACTAGAACATTGACTGGAGGCCAGGATCAAAGCACTAGGTTGAGTTAAATAGAGCAGCACCTAACGACTTCACCATATCACCTGAGGAAGGAAACTCAGAAGCCGCAGTACCACTTTCCTCCACCAACGGAAGCTCACAGAGAGAATCAGCCGAAGTACCACTTGTGACCACAAGAGGGAGCTCTGCCACAGAATTCACAACAGACCCTCCAGTCAGGACCGCCCTGGACTGATAAGTTACAAGAACATTCATTAACCGTTTCGATGCTGCTTAACTGTTTACTGTTGGCTTTATCTCTATTAACCCCCTGTTTACTCCCTGTGAGGAGAATCTTACTCCTGTTAATAAATTCCCCTCAACAGTTGGTCTGTCTGTTCCGTGGTGACATACTCAACCCTGCACCCTATTACAATTCCATCGGGTAGGAGGAGGTTCATGCGGCTCTGGTCCGGCAGCCACAAACTGTTGGCGAGGCCATAGGACCAGGGTTCTGCAGCGCCCCAGAGATCTGGTCGTTGCATTATGACACTCTGCCACTAAGGGGAGTGATGGTATGTCTGATGGCACTGAAGGAATTCTACTGACCAGGTATCACCAGCACACATTACACTTCACACTCCGGCCACTAGGGGGAGAAAAAGGCTTTATTTATTGGGCCACTCCTCACACTGGTAAAACTAGGGGTTGGATAGGAAGTTAGTCAGAAGCTTACTGGGTTGGATTCAGGCAACATCCCTTGGCAGGGGGTGTTGCAGGGAGAAGACACAGGGGGGTTCCTGTCGGGCGTGGGAACCTGGCAGGTGCCAAGCGAACAGAGCAGAACGTAACGGAACCGCGCCTGCACACCCCGTGGCGGTATCCCGAGAGAGAGACACGAAGGGAAGGATATTGTGGAACAGTGAGAAACGAGATCAAGCACAAAGGAGAACCAGTAGGAGTTGTGCCGTGAGACCGAGGCAACATCCTACTGAGGCGCGTAGCCGGTGGCCGGAACACCGCGGGAGTAACTGACTCTAGGCCTTACTTCGAACTCCGCAGGACAGTTAATTATAGGTTGGCTGTCTGCCTTAAATTTCCTACGAAGACATAGGGGGCAATGCGTGGAGAGGGGCGTCTCTAGAGTCCCGGAAGAGCTCCGAGTCTTCCCGTCATACGGGTGCGTCCTAGCCATAACATACTGGGGGACGAGAAACTAGTAACATCTGGAACAAGCGAGAGAGAATTAGAAAGAACGAACGAGAACAGCAGTTGTGAGGACTATTCCAAATGCTCAGCAGGGTAGCACTACAACACACTGGCACTAGTGGTAGGCACTGATTTCCACCTGCAAAGGGAACTCTGGATGTGCCCATCGGACCGGCCGGTCTCAGATAGCCCTGTTAAGCGTGCTCTGGATTGAGGATCCTGAAGTCTTCAGTAAAGAGGTAAAGAGACTGCAACTTTGTGTCCTCATTATTGACTGCACCTCACACCATCACCATCCACCTTACTGGGAAGCCCTGGGGACATACTTCACCTGTGGGAAGGTATACCATCCAGTTGCAATTCCATCGCCCCAGCGGACCCCACAGCAGCATCGGTCACCCTGACCGAACACCACAGGTGGCGTCACAAAACCTTGACAGACTCCTATCACACTTTTATTGGACGCCCCTTAGCAGGGTCACGGACCGGGTCTAGCCACCGTGACAGCCTCAGAACTGAACCAGAGAGGCCCGGTACCAAGAACTCGTGGCCCTGTGTCTGGGGGCGCTCCAGTTCTGTTAATCTTGTTGCTCAACTCTAATTCTATTGTGTGGTGAGAATCTCTAACATAGTATTTACACATGCTTCAATGCTAGCAAACAACAAAGGGGAAAATGGAGTTTGGGTTTTTTGGGGTTAGTCCTACTTTTGCATCCAGAGCTGATCATTGCAAGTGACATCACATCTACTGTTATCAGGAGGGACTCTCATGCGATTTTATGCAACTGGCATATTGTGTAGGTCTCCTCCTCTAATGAATGGGACAGATGCATAATTACTGCCAATCATGCCGTTGTCCTCGCACTAGATGTGACATCACCTGCCCACTTCCGCCTCGACCCAAAAGTGAATGCTGCAGAACAAACCCTTTAAAGAGATGATGGTCCTATGACCTTGAGTAGCAGGCAATAAGGAGTGAGGTTATGTCTTGAAGCACCTGAAAGTTGGGTCTTTAAAAGATGCAATGTGGTTTTTTGTCTTCTCTTTATCCCTCCAGACAATGCAGCAGTTTTAAAATCAATTAATTTTACATGGATTCTGTTGTTTTTGTCCAGTCTGGTTATAAGTATTACAAATACATAATTTGTAATACTTATTCAGGGATATCAATTAGTACAGAATGAAGGTTGGGAATGAACATCCAGTGATCACAATGTAGTGTCTTCATCAGCATCATCTTTACCGTATTTTTCAGACCATAAGACGCACTTTTTCCCAAAAAAATTGTCGGGACGAGATCTTGTTGCCGAGATCTGAATCTGAGCATGTGCCACCCTCGGCGGCCATCTTTCCAGAGGCCACTGGCGGCCATCTTTCTGGAGGCCTCCATGTCGCAGCAACGAAGCTGCGGGGGCTTCCGGGCTTTGATGAAATGCCGGTGGAGCCTCCCAAATAGGACAGAGAGCCGCTGCCGCCCCAGCACAGAGCCCCGACACCACCTCCCCAAAGAGCCCTGCCGCCCCGCAGCCACACAGGCCACTGCAGCCCCACAGAGCACTAGCCCCACAGGCCACTGCAGCCCCACAGAGCACTGCAGCCCCACAGGCCACCGCAGCCCCACAGAGCAGCAGCACCACCACACTAGCCTGGGATTTCCTGGAGGCCAGCGCACCAGCCTGAACCACCAAACAACATCTGTGACTACTCCTCCACCAGTGGCGAAACCCCTCCCCAGTAAGGTGAAATCAGACTGTAAGAAAAAACCCCATTTGACACATTTTTCCCCCTACTTTCCTTCAGAAAATTTGGGGTGCATCTTATGGTCCGAAAAATATGGTATATCTATTCTATTATTTGCCTGAAGCTAAGGTTCCACAAGGAATAAATGGTCGTCTTTTCAGACCTAGAATTTCCATGTGATAAAATGTATCTGTATGTTTATAGAATCTTTATGGAAAATACAGAGTTTCTTTGGCACTGCTTTACGGTCATTCTTGGTTTTCTGCAAATATTATTATTATGATTATTTATCATACAATGAAATATAGAAAATCTGCACAATGAAAGCAAAATATAGCTTGGTAAAGAGCTCACCACATACCCAAGTGGGTCATTACCTTAGCAAATATAATTGGGAATGATGGAGTATGCGGGCCATTTTCATGTCCACACACCGCCGCTGGGGCATACAGCTGAAGCAGTCAGGCTTTGTTTTTCTGACGGAGGGCTTGTAGATGCCCCTCCTCTACGTTGCTGCCATTCTGGCCACGGGACCGTAAAATCAATTTTTATCACCGATGGACTTTCATAACTCTTTAAAGTCTTCAAGCAAATTAACCCCTTTGCCCCATAGCTTTGCATGTGAGATGCATTACACGAACCAGGTTGCAAGCAGATGTGCTGAAAGTTTTTAGGAGCAGAGAAAAGTGGGCACGACGGTCTGCAGTTCTGCTGACTCGAGCAACTGTTAACCAGCGCAGCGTTTACTTTTGATGTCGAAAATCTCAACAACAAATAGCAATTCAGCTGTAAAGGAGAAATATCGCTTATGTTCAGCAGCAGACGCAGCAGCTCGTACCTCTACAAAGGCTCCAGGGCTAAAGCCTGCTTGGATCCAATAACCAACTAAGTACGTGTAGTCCGCGGGAAGTAAAGCACCTGCATATGTGCACAGCATCACTCACATTAAATAGCGCTTCTGCCATTAAAAAAAAAAAAAGTTTTGCCTTTCCCTGGTAATTTACATAGTGAAAAATAGTAAGATGTAAAAGAAGCTGGACTATATCATTATCTTAAACTAGTGCTTCTTTTTGGGGGGCAATATTATTAAAGCAGTTGTTTGAGATAATAAAAAAGGATTTACTTTACAGAAATGACGAGTGTCCATAAGCAATGGTTGATATTGAGGATAAACCATAATCACCAGATAACAAAGGAGAAGGGAACAGAAAAATATTGTGCGTTCCAACATGTGTCCTATTCTCCTAGAGTGTGTATATAATATTGCTGTATGGTACCATTTGTTAATTTTACTCATTAATATAGTACAATTAATTCCAAAGTGCCTTACAGACTTTACCGTCACCATCCCCAATGGGGCTCACAATCTAGATTCCCTATCTTTAGTATATAAGACCAGAAAGAACCCACGTAAATACAGGGAGAACATACAAACTCCTTGCAGATGTTGTTCTTGGTGGGATTTGAACCCAGGACTCCAGGACCCCAGTGCTAACCACTGAGCCACCATGCCACCCACGATACCTGAGATCCGATGTCTTACTCCAGAGAAAGCTGCCGTGCCGTCCATATGTGTATATGTATGTACACACACAAACAATATGGACAGAGATATGGGGACATACCTCCTAATCATTGCATTCAGGTTCTTCATTCAGGTCCATTGCCACAAGTGTATGAATTCCAGCTCCTCGCCATGCCGTCTGCCTTTACTAACATTCTTGTTCTAAATCGCTCACTGAATTTTACAACGGTCCTTTGATAGTCGCCTGTGTAACAAGTCAGTTCATGAAATTTGTCCACTCCTAAATATTCCACAATCACCTGTGAGTGGAATTATTGAAAAGTGTAAGGGATTATTATTATTATTATTATTTATTTATATAGCACCATTAATTCCATGGTGCTGTACATGAAAAAGGGGTTACATACAGGGTTATAGATATCGTTTACAGTAAACAAGTTTACAGTGACAGACTGGTACAGAGAGGAGAGGACCCTGTCCTTGCGGACTTACATTCTATGGGATAGTGGGTCAGTGTTAGTAGTTTGAACTGGATTCGTTGGGGAATTGGGAGCCAGTGGAGGCATTTGCAGAGGGGAGAAGCAGGGAAGTAGCGAGGAGAGAGGTGGATTAGCCGGGCAGCAGAGTAGAGGACAGACTGGAGTGGTGCAAGAGAGTTAGCGGGGAGGCCACAGAGGAGGGTGTTGCAGTAGTCGAGGCGGGAGATGATGAGGGCATGCACAAGAGTTTTAGTCGATTGTGGGCTGAGGAAGGAACGGATTCTGGCAATATTTTTGAGTTGGAGGCGACAGGAGGTGGCTAGAGTTTGGACGTGCGGGTTGAAGGACAGGGCAGAGTCGAGAGTTACCCCGAGGCAGCGGATTTCAGGTACAGGAGAGAGCGTGATGCCATTTACCATAATAGATAGATCAGGTAGGGGGGAATCGTGAGATGGGGGAAAGATGATGAATTCGGTTTTGTCTACGTTGAGTTTTAGGAAGCGAGAGGTGAAGAAGGAGGGATTCAGAACCGCAGTCACCAACGCTCTGCTGACTCAATAACTGCAGAATCTAATCTGCCTCTTGCAGTACAATAAATCTGTCAGCAGGTTTTTGGTATGTAATTTGACATCAGCATGATGTAGGGCAGAGACCCTGATTCCAGCACTTAGTTTACTGATTGCGGTAGAAGTGATAGATTCATAGTTTTCTTTGCTGCAGCTTTAGGAAAGCTCAGAATATTGTGTCCTGTATAACCTCACTCACACCACTGATTAGAAGCTTTCCATGTACATGTTCAAAAACTGCTAATCAGTGCTGGGACCATGGTTGGACTAGGAGGCACCAGGCCAGTTTTCTGGTGGTCATAATCTTCTGCTGATAAAACATTGATTGTAGTGAAACAGCAAAACACAGCCCAGTAAGTGACACATCGCTGGAATCAGGCACTTTAACCCTGCATCGTGCTGCTCTCAGATTATACAGAAAAGGCCTGCTGACAGATTCCTTTTACCATGGGCACAAAATCTGCATCGGGCACAGGAGCTATGGAGTCTTATAGGCAATTCTCCATGAGAAAAACATGTAAATTACCTCTCCCTGGGAAGGAAAAAAATGATCTCACTAGTAACACATATTTGAATAGCTTTCCTCTTAGCCAATAGCTGACTCCTTAGTGAGCTTTGCAAGCATTGATGTGTGGTGTGGCAACTGCCTGGTTGGTTAATATTTATTTATTATGCTTTGCTTATATAAGACCATCATATTCTACAGCGTTTTACATACACTGTCATCACTGTCCCTATTGGGGCTCACAATCTAAATTCCCTATCAGTATGTCTTTGGAATGTGGGAGGAAACCGGAGAACCCGGAGGAAACCCACGCAAACACGGGGAGAACATACAAACTCCTTGTAGATGTTGTTCTTGGTGAGATTTGAACCCAGGTCCCCAATGCTGCAGATCAATAGTGCCAACCACTGAGCCACCGTGCTGCCCAACATTCATAGTCATGTCACAAGGCTCAAACATTGCTACGCTGAGTAACTACTTGCCTCAATGGGTGATACCAGTGAGATACTTGAGATAGTTTTCTTTCCATCCAGGAGAGAACTGATTTGCAATTAGCCATAAAAATGTATCAATAACTGAAGACTCCACTTTTATGATTTATATACCTAACAGTGTAAGTGATTGGAATAAAGGGAGATTGGTCTCCACTTTGAGCACAGACATGTATATTCATGAATATTCTCCATGACCTAAAAGTGAGAGAACAAAATAGTCAAGTGAGATTTGAAGAATTCAATAGGAGGAGAATGTGTAGCAAGTGATATCTGGATAAAATTTGGTGACTTTTTACGTATTTTTTGTTGGCCTTGGCACTTTTTGGCTCCCAGGGCTTACCAGTGTGTGACAAAATTTCTTTAAGGCCAGTCTCACACGTCCAGATAATTCCGGTACCGGAGAAAACGGTACTGGAGTTATCCGTGTCCGTGGGTCCGTGTGCTCACGTAGGCCATCCGTGTGGGATCCGTGTGATGTCCATGAGTACGTTTTTAGGGTCCGTGTGCTGTACGTGTGCTGTACGTGTGTCCATGTATTGCAACAATTTTTACAATTTTAACCCTATGACAGGAAAAACGCACACGGACAGCACACGGATGGCACACGGACAGCATCCGTGTGCGGTACATGTTTACACGGACCCATTGACTTTAATGGGTCTGTGTGATCTGTGCGCTCCCACGAACACTGACATGTCTCCGTGTTTTGCAAACGGACACACGGTCCATGAAAACACGCTGACATGTGCAGAGACACATTTACTTTAATGTGTCTACGTAAGTCAGTGTCTCCGGTACGTGAGGAAACTGTCACCTCACGTACCGGAGCCACTGATGTGTGAAACCGGCCTAAGGCTGTGCGCACACGTTGCTGATTTTTCGTGTTTTTTTTCGTGTTTTTTGGCTATAAAACCGCTATAAAACCGCAAAAAAACAGCATACATTATGCATCCCATCATATGCATCCCATGAAAAAAACGCATCGCGGTAAAAAAATGCAGCATGTTCATTAATTTTGCGGATTTTTTGCGGATTTCCCACTATATAATGCATTGGGAAATGTCCAGAAAAATCCACAAAAAAAGCTCCAAAAATGCACCAAAATGCGGTAAAAACGCGCAAAAAACACGCAAAAAGCGCATGCAGCTTTCTTGCAGATTTCTTGCAGAAAATTTCAGGTTTTTTCTCAGGAATTTTCTGCAAGAAATCCTGAACGTGTGCACATAGCCTAATACATATTAGAAAAGTGATGTAAAATAACTAAATTTGGTGCACCTTATTCCAGAAGGCTATAGATTCAAGAATGATGGATGATGAAACATCATTTTTTATAAATTCACCTAAAAGCGATTGTCAGCACAGAATGACTGTTCAAACCAAGAAGGCGTGCTCGATGCATCATGGCGGGGCCAAACATTTGAGTGCACATTTTCGTCTGCTTGTTTTCCATCTTTCCTTCTTTGATTGACAGCT
Source organism: Ranitomeya imitator (assembly GCF_032444005.1). Lineage (NCBI taxonomy): Eukaryota > Metazoa > Chordata > Amphibia > Anura > Dendrobatidae > Ranitomeya > Ranitomeya imitator. The sequence goes on from NC_091284.1 coordinate 724,264,853, forward strand.
CTGGCTTGATGGAGCCAGGGATGGGTGGAGATGGAAAATAAGCAGGTGGGAGGAGGCACTTACTTGTTTCGCCCCGCCATGATGCACCGAGCGCCTGTGCTTGGTTTGAACAGTCATCTGTGCTGATCTTTGATGTCTACATTGGAGACAATGCTTATATGGGAGAACGGCCCCTACTATCATGTGAACCATGTCCAGTTTCATTGCCCCTACACCCCCCACCTCTGTCGCATCTACCACATTCTGCTTCCTTGCAGCCTCTCACTTGCATTGTGATAGACACGTCACAGGCGGCAGGTAGTTAAGGGCACCATTTTCCCCAGGCTGTGATCATCGTCAAGAGCAGAAATCAGAGATGTCTGCCATTTATCAGAGTTTATTCTTCGGAGAGTCTGAAAGAAGAGAGCGAGACCGTCTACTGTCACCACATGATTCACCGGGGGGTAAAGCGGGGTAGACAGCCTCACGGACAGGCCACAGATTATATGCTTGGGATAGGAAATATCATCTTATGAAATATGAAGACGTAATGAATGGCAGAGCAGAAATGCCCAGTCATGACAGCACATAAACATGCTATATCTCGCTCTTACAGGAGCGAATATTTGCTTATTTTGCCTCAGTGTACGGTTCCCCTCTCTGTTCGCCCTGTCTCCCCCCTCGCCATTTCCCTGGCTGTGATTCACGGTTTGCTGGTGCCATTATATTGCCGTATAAATTTACTTTATTCGCGTCCAGCCTCATATTTCTAGCCTGGGACCTTGCGTCGGCTACACAATCCATTTATAGACAAATCAATTAAATATTTCTTCCTAATCTGTCACCTCTTATACAAAGATGCCGAGAATTATTAGATGCCACGGGCATGAGTAACTATGGGCTTCATGAGAAAGAGGAGGACGGTGGTGGGGACCACTGGATGCCATTACCTGGATTGCTACCCTGAATAGTCCCACTGGCATCCGCCAAATGTCACTATTCCAGCGGGGATCTATATTTTACAGCCTCCTCTGGCATTTCTGACGGCTGCAGAGCCTTTAGATTGGGAATTAGGAAATTACATCTCGGCCTGGAGGAAAGCAACGTGACTTTTATCTAAAGCGTTAAAAATCTAGGATGAAATTCATGGAATAATATCGAGCGTATTATTTTAATGACCTGAAATGCTAAACCCGTGGACGCCATCACATGAAGTCGCTGCTTTTTTTTTTTTCCTATTGAACATCCATTATATTAACAGGGAATTTTATGCAGCTTTTTTTTTTTCCTGGTGTCAAGCTGTTATCTGGGCTATGCTTGGCAGCTCTCCCTACCAACCAAGATGCTACAGGCAGATCAGGTTAATGAACCAAGGAGAGACGGAAACTTCAATAGAAAAGCGCCCATATTTCTTCCTCAGTGACTTATGGGTTAATAAATTATCCCAGACTCATTCAATAGACTGAAATCCCGGGGCGCAGAATTTGCTCCGCAGCACTCACGGGGTTAAAAGATCCAGGTGCCTGAACACCTCCTCAATCTCCAGCCGTAAATCTGGCTTGTTCTCATCACCTGAGCCTCTCACGTTATTGATTTCCCTTTAATGAAAGTTAATTATAACACCGCTTTAATTAATGGAATCCCTCTGCCGCTTTACGGCTTCCCGCATTAACGCTTTTGAGGGGGGGGGGGAATGTGAGGAGAGGAAAGTTTGCAGGCTGAGAGATAAATCAGGAATATAGGGTGGTCGTGCCAAAAACTGTACCCACTGGTGAATAAGTAGTCAAATTAGAAAGGTGATTAACTCGTTCAGCACTGGAGAAAACAGCCAGTATATGGTCCTATATACAGGAACTCCGGGCCCCATTCATCATTGCGTTTCTTCCTTTTTTTTTTGTCACGTTTTTGTTGTTTTGCTTACTCTTTTTTAAATTCCGCCTTTTTTTAAATTACGTTCATCATCGGGGTCAAGTTTTGAGGTTCCCATATATTTATTTCCATCTGAATCATTATCTTTTTAAAAAGATGCCAAATGTACTTTAGACCATCTCATCCCATCCAAGATTAATTTTATGGATGTCTGATTTCTTTTATTCCGCAAATTTTAGCGCTAAAAAGGTTAATGACAAATATAAAGAGCTTTTGTTTTTTAAATTATTATATTATTATATTTATTAATTCAATTTTACATTTATAAATTACCTGGGTCATTTTGAAGAAATCGTCAGAAAAAAAAAATCAACAAATACCACAAAAAAAAAGTCACTTAAAAAAAAAACCCTGAAAATTATGCAGAAGAGACCCTTTGGCTATTTTTATGGATAAAATGAATCTTTTGGGCAAAATATGGAGAGGTTATCAGCTATAGTTAGTGTATATGTGTATATATCGGGATTGGGTGAAGACGCTGTGACTACTTATTGGGAAAAGCGACTGTACGGCGCCATGGAATATGTTGGTGCTATGTGAATAATTTACACGGTTAATTGATAACAGAAGAAGACAAAGGAAATAAGAGAAATGGCGTGGAAGAAATGGCTACAATTGTGCAAAAAAGTCACGAATAACATCAACCATATAAAAGTATCAGGTATGATAAGAATGCAAAGAAGCAAAACAAGGTAATTGGATCAGAATTAAAAAAATCTTCTGAAGCAACTAGAAGACAAAAGAGAGGAATTACATAGAGGCGCAGACATGAAAGCAGAGTAGGGACGAAGGGGGAGGGAGGAAAAGCAGCAGCTGCAGAGGATAAAAGATTCCTGAGGTGCTGGGGACCCCTACTGGAGCAATGAGCGGGACCATCTCAGCCCTACCTGCAGGACCCTGGCTGTGTGTAACACCCCACTATCATCACCTCTGGGGGAGACTAATGAAAGGCAGGGGAGGTACATTTCTCTGGTGGAGTGGTCACAAAGTGGGTATTAATCATCTGCGAGATTCATGGGCCCGGAATACAAAGTAGGCACTGAACAGAACACATTCTGAACCGGGAGGAGAGAAAGAAAAGCTGCATGTGAGGGATGTATGAAAAGGGAGAACGCCATGCCAAAACCAAATGTACCACAATTCATCTGACAGTGGACAAAGGAATATTGTCTATTTTATTGTCAGGGTTCCTGACTTATACAGCATCGCCTCAGTATAACACTACAGTAGGGGAGTTGCCATCTATAAGGCTATGTTCACACGTTCCTGATTTCCCTCCTTTTTTTTCAGGACTAAAAACCGCAGCTCTTGGCAGAAAACGCAGGTCCTTTTTTTGGTGCTTTTTGGGTGCTTTTTTGTTGCGTTTTTTTATGCGTTTTTTTATGCAGTTTTCTATGCAGAGTCTGTGTGTTTTCTAGGAAGTTTTTTAGGGTTAAAATGGCTGAAAATACCCTAACCCTACCCCTAACCCTACCCCTAACCCTAACCCTACCCCTAACCCTACCCCTAACCCTACCCCTAACCCTAACCCTACCCCTAACCCTACCCCTAACCCTAACCCTACCCCTTAACCCTACCCCTAACCCTATTCTAACCTTAGTGGGGAAAAAAAAAATTCTTTTGCAAGATGGCGGCGCCCAGGGAGAAGACGGCCGGATGGACACCGGGAGGCCGGGTAAGTATAAGGGGGGAGATGAGGGCACGGGGGGGGGCGTCGGAACACGGGGGGTGGCATCGGAGCACGGGGGGGTGGCATTGGAGCATGGGGGGTGGCATCGGGGCACGGGGGGGCAGCCACACTGCAGCGGTTCTGCACCACAAACCGCAGAAAACCCGCAGATATTTTTTTCATCTGCGGGTTTTACTGCGGGTTTGACCTCACAATGGAGGTCAATGGGTGCAGAACCGCTGCAGTTCCGCAAAAAGAAGTGACATGGTACTTCTTTTTTACCACGGCTATTCAGCGTGGCTTTTTTCGCGATTTTCCGCAATGTGGGCACAGCAGTTCCTGTTTTCCATAGGGTACATTGTAATGTACCCTGCATGGAAAACAGCTGCGGACCCGCAGCGGGAAAATCGCGGCGATTCCGCATGAAAAAAAGGATGGTGTGAACATGGCCTAAGGGTTGTTCCCTTTCAGGAAACTCTCATGGGTTGCAATAGCTGTAAAAAAAAAAGAGTATTACTCTCTTTCCCTAGATCCCTAGATCCAGCACCGTCTCCACCGTGCCTACTTCTCATTGACAGCGCTGTGGTCAATCAGTGAGATCAGAAGCTCGTCTTGTCTTAAAGGGAATCTGTCAGCAGGATTTTGCTATGTAATCTGAGGGCAGTATGAGGTAGGGGCTGAAAGCCTGATTCTAGTGACTTATTAGGCTGTTGTTTCAATACAGTGTTTTATCAGCAGATTATCACTGCCTTGACTACAGCTCCTGTGAATCCTGGTCTGACCACACCCCTTTCTGTGATAAGCAGCGGGGTTAGCTGTGGTGTGGGTGGGGTTAGCTTGCTGAGCTCTGCTGTATTGCTAAATCTAAAAGCTCTGATTGTGTCAGAATGGATGCACCCAGTAATCAAAGTGATGCGTCATTGGAAGCAGGGTCTCTATTTCTACATCATGCTGCTCTCAAACGAGGTACCAAAACCTGGAGACAGATTCCCTTTAATGGGCAGATCTGCGGAGCTCACCGAATGGCTGCTGATTGACATCATCTTCATGTCAGCGCTTCAGCCAAACAGATAACTCAGGGAGGGTAGATAGTACTTGGTTTGTTTATTCCTAGCTATGGGGCTTATGCAAAAAATGGTTTTCTGACAGGGGACAACTCTTTTAACCTAGTAAAATACTGTAAGAGAATTAGGTCCACCTTAATTATAAGGAGGACTGGTTTTGTGCCAATAATGGACTTTCATTAAAGTGGAGCTCTTGCTGTAATGGTTGTCTTGTAAATGTGAAGATAAACATTTCTGGGAACAACTTTGACAAAAACAATATCAAAGAGAAGCTGTCGGCTTATTCATGCTGCCCACGGGGGGGGCTCCTGCAAACGAAACATCTGTTTTGCTCAGAAACAATGCAGCATTTCAGAGAAAAAAACATAGTTGAAAGCATATCCGGGAATGAGGTGAGTAGTCCAGGAGGCCGATCCCCGCCAGCTTCTCCTCACCCTCTCAGCTGGGAAGAAGCCAGAGGGGCCCTGCCTCTAGGATTAGTCACCTACTGTCTGCCCGCACTTTCCACCATGTTTCTCTGAAACACAGCAGTAATTCAGAGCAAAACATAAATGTTCAGAATACAGGAACCAGTCTCTGTTTCATGCTACGTTTGGGTCGGGTTGCACGCATCAGCTGGCAGCTTCCCTTTAATTTGGATGCAAGGGACATGAAGTTATATCTCCATTAAAGGGGTTGTCTGTACTATTGATATTAATGACTTATTCGCTTGAACAGGATCAGAGTAGTTCCATTCTTTTCACTGTTTATATCAATAATGGCCCCTATAAATGAATACCCACCACTGAAGCTCGCACCTCTGTCTCCAAGACTTCTCTCATGCTGCGCCAGCTCTCTGGAATGCACTTCCCCAGACGATCAGGCTGACACCTAGCCCCGACCTATTCAAGCGCGCTTTGAAAACCCATCTCTTCAAACAAGCCTACCACATCAACTACTCAGTAAACTAACTTTGCCCTGTTCCCTCCTTCCAAATATTATTCTGAATCTGCACCCTACTATTCATCTGTCTCCACTCCCTCCATGCACACGATAACTGCACTTGATACTTGACTATTGCACTTACACACACGGGATGATGACCGGATCAAGCAGCTTTATATGAAAATCCCTATTTATTATAATTTCCAGACCTGAAATAACAAGCACTTTTCACCTATTGTGTCCCCCCATTTCCTTGTAGATTGTAAGCTTGCGAGCAGGGACCTCACCCCTAATGTCACTGTTTAAATTGTCTTAACTTGTACTAAATTTATTGTCTGTACATGTCCCCGCTTAATTGTAAAGTGCTGCGGAATATGTTGGTGCTGTATAAATAAAAATTATTGAAATTATTCTTCTTCTTTTTGCTTTTCACATTAGCCACTTTCTTAGGCACGGAGGCACTTTTCGAACTAAGGAACTGGAGCAAGGTGGATCGTGTTAGCCTTTTCATTTCTTTAGGCAAGTACACTCCCCTGATAGCATTTCATAATTGAGAAATGCGTCGGGTAGGAATTTTTGAGGGATAAACCATTTGAGTGCCACACTTCCACGTACTACCATTGTAAGGGCGGGATCAATTATTGAGGGCACGACAGGGCAGATAGACTGAACAGGCTGCTGCTGAACATCAACAAGTCCCCCTGGATATGACGGCCCTTCAAGGCTCCAATGGGTGAGAACGACATATTTTTGTTTGCACCTTTCTTTGCCTGTGACACTTTATTTATGGGGTATGTCCTTACTCTGTTTTGGCACATAAGGTTTAGTGACCTAGTTGAGGGTTAGCCATTTGCCTTCTGTTTAGGTCAAGGTTGCTATATTGCACTGTGAATTATTTATTATGCTTCTGTATACCCGCATGGGGATTTCCAATATGAGGTTGGACTTAAGACCTACGGTTTTTATACTCATCAGGGTTGGCTTTCATGGTATCGCATGATTAAAAGTTACGTTTTATAAGAATCTTTCCTACTGGTTTATATTATCCTTCCGAAATAGAGAACCTGCAGTATCTAGCAGGTCATTTTGCCATATGCAGGAAGGATGTATCATGTAGCAAGATTTTGGCCAACAACCTCCTTCCCTCAGTAAGAGATTTGAAGATAGGCAGAGGCTGGGTCTTCCAGCATGTCAATGACCCGAAACACACAGCCAGGGCAATTAAGGAGTGTCTCTGTAAGAAGCAATTCAAGGTCCTGAATTGGCCTAGCCAGTCTCCTGACCTGAACCCAATAGAAAATCTTTGGAGAGAGCTGAAACTCAATATTACTCATTGACAGCCCCGAAACCTGAAAGATCTGGAGAAGATCTGTATGGAGGAGTGGACCGAAATCCCTGCTGCAGTGTGTGCAAACTTGGTCAAGAACTACGGGAAATGCCTGACCTCTGTAATTGCAAACAAAGGTTTCTGTACCAAATATTAAATTCTGTTTTTCTATTGTATCAAATACTTATTTCATGCCATAAAATGCAAATTAATTATGTAAAAATCATACAATGTGAGATTGTGTCTTTCAGAGTTGAAGTATAACTACGATAAAAATTACAGACTTCTCCATTCTTTGTAGGTGGCAACACTTGCAAAATTGTCAGTGTATCAAATACTTATTTTCCTCACTGTATGTACAAAAAATATGCATACAGTACAGACCAAAAGTTTGGACACACCTTCTTATTTAAAGATTTTTCTGTATTTTAATGACTATGAAAATTGTACATTCACAATGAAGGCATCAAAACTATGAATTAACACATGTGGAATTATATACTTAACAAAAAAGTGTGAAATAACTGAAATTATGTCTTATATTCTAGGTTCTTCAAAGTAGCCACCTTTTGCTTTAATGACTGCTTTGCACACTCTTGGCATTCTCTTGACGAGCTTCAAGACGTAGTCACCGGGAATGGTTTTCACTTCGCAGGTGTGCCCTGTCAGATTTAATAAGTGGGATTTCTTGGCTTATAAATGGGGTTGGGACCATCAGTTGTGTTGTGCAGAAGTCTGGTGGATACACAGCTGATATTCCTACTGAAAACACTGTTAGAATTTGTATTATGGCAAGAAAAAAGCAGCTAAGTAAAGAAAAACTAGTGGCCATCATTACTTTAGGAAATGAAGGTCAGTCAGTCCGAAAAATTGGGAAAACTTTGAAAGTGTCCCCAAGTGCAGTGGCGAAAACCATCAAGCGCTACAAAGAAACTGGCTCACATGAGGACCGCCCCAGGAAAGAAGGACCAAGAGTCACCTCTGCTTCTGAGGATAAGTTTATCCGAGTCACCAGCCTCAGAAATCGCAGGTTAACAGCAGCTCAGAATAGAGACCAGGTCAATGCCACACAGAGTTCTAGCAGCAGACACTTCTCTACAACAACTGTTAAGAAGAGACTTTGTGCAGCAGGCTTTCATGGTAAAATAGCTGCTAGGAAACCACTGCTAAGGACAGGCAACAAGCAGAAGAGACTTGTTTGGGCTAAAGAACACAAGAAATAGACATTAGACCAGTGGAAATCTGTGCTTTGGTCTGATGAGTCCAAATTTGAGATCTTTGGTTCCAACCACCGTGTCTTTGTGCGACGCAGAAAAGGTGAACGGATGGACTCTACATGCCTGGTTCCACCGTGAAGCATGGAGGAGGAGGTGTGATGGTGCTTTGCTGGTGACACTGTTGAGGATTTATTCAAAATTGAAGGCATACTGAACCAGCATGGCTACCACAGCATCTTGCAGCGGCATGCTATTCCATCCGGTTTGCGTTTAGTTGGACCATCATTTATTTTTCAACAGGACAATGACCCCAAACACACCTCCAGGCTGTGTAAGGGCTATTTGCCCAAGTTAGGAGAGTGATGGGGTGCTACGCCAGATGACCTGGCCTCCACAGTCACCAGACCTGAACCCAATCGAGATGGTTTGGGGTGAGCTGGACCGCAGAGTGAAGGCAAAAGGGCCAAAAAATGCTAAGCATCTCTGGGAACTCCTTCAAGACTGTTGGAAGACCATTCCCGGTGACTACTTATTGAAGCTCATCAAGAGAATGCCAAGAGTGTGCAAAGCAGTCATCAAAGCAAAAGGTGGCTACTTTGAAGAACCTAGAATATAAGAGATAATTTCAGTTGTTTCACACTTTTTTGTTAACTATATAATTCCACATGTGTTACAGAAATTCATAGTTTTGATGCCTTCAGTGTGAAAGTACAATTTTCATAGTCATAAAAGTACAGAAAAATCTTTAAATGAGGAGGTGTTTCCAAACTTTTGGTCTGTACTGTACAATGATAGAATATATAAAAAAAAGTAAAAAAAATATGGCTGATTAATCAACAGTAGAATATATTCCGGAAATAATACATGCAAATATAATTAAATAATGCTGAAAATTCATTGGTAGTAAGAAATATAACGCAATGACTAGTGTACAAATATTAATGAATCCACAGAATGAGCCACAATATTGTATAGGGAGGAAGTAATCAATGCATACTGACCAGATTGCACACCCTCACCAAAGCTGCAACTCGAGTTTCGCTATGTTGCTTCATCACAGGAGAATATCACTACTATATCGGGGCTAAGAAGAGGGACGTTACACTTGTATTGATGCATAATATTCGGACAATGCTATTGTGTGGGTGCCACGGTGGGTGGAGTTTTCGAAATTTTGCGCTGAGGCTCATATTATTCTAGTTACACCACTGTCAATAAGCTAACGCACATGGATATATGGGTATATAGGTATATTAAATAATTCTATATATTTATCAGGTGAGAGAAGAGTAATGTACTGGGATCTAAACAATAAAGTTTTTACTCACTGGCAGCAAACATGTATTTTAAACATGGTGAAAAACTGAAATAAAAAGTATATTAGTAGCATAATTGTTCATTTTTACAAAGATTACACAGATTGTCCAGGGAATAAAATTAATTTTTTTAAATAGCTCAGACTGAATTAAAAGAAAGAAATGAAGCAATACTTACCATTACTGACTCCCTTCAGCTCCTGGTCCCTGATGGTCTCTACGTTGTGTTTCTGCCTCAACACAGCGGAAATGGCTGAAAATGCTGCTGAACCAAATACCGGTCTAGGTGATGACCCATCCAGCGAATGTAAACTAGTGGAAATGCCTGCTCAACCAATATGTCAAGGCGGCACGTGGTAGTGGAGACCAGCGGTGACTGCATAAAAGTACAAAAGGGAGTTGCAGGGAATCTGTGACAGTGGGTATTACTTCTATTTTCTTTAAAGGGACTCTGTCACCTGAATTTGGCGGGACTGGTTTTGGGTCATATGGGCGGAGTTTTCAGGTGTTTGATTCACCCTTTCCTTACCCGCTGGCTGCATGCTGGCTGCAATATTGGATTGAAGTTCATTCTCCATCCTCCATAGTACGCGCCTGCGAAAAGCAATCTTGCCTTGTGCAGGCGTGTACTATGGAGGACAGAGAATGAACTTCAATCCAATATTGCAGCCAGCATGCAGCCAGCGGGTAAGGAAAGGGTGAATCAAACACCCGAAAACTCCGCCCATATGACCCAAAACCAGTCCCGCCAAATTCAGGTGACAGGTTCCCTTTAAAGGAGATCTGTCAGCAGGTTTTTGCTACCTCATCTGACAGCAGCATGATGTTGGCAAAGAGACCCTGAATCCAAAGAGGGAACACTTAATTTACTAGGTGCCGCTGTTCTGACAAAATAAGAGTTTTTAGATTTAGCATGCAGCAGAGCTGAGAAATCTAACCCCACCCACATCAGGCTCTGTATGTACATAGTCTATAGACAGTGAGCTGCTTATCACAGGAGGAGGCGGAATCAGACTTACAAGCGGGAGCTTGCTAGTCACAGCAATGGTAATCACCAGGTGATAAAACCTTCAGTGTAAGTAAAGAACGGAACACAGCTTAACATTATGACACATCATTGAGTTCAGTGTTTCAACCCCTACCTCATACTGTCAATCATCAGATTACATAGCGAAAACCTGCTGAAGGATTCCTTTCCAAAACGTAGCCTAGTGTGATTTGGTGCCTGCTTGATGTCTGACAGAGCACAAAGTGGCCCCATTTGCATCATCATCGTAAATAGCAATAATATTGTCCGCATATATGCCCAAATCCCATATTTCAGGGCCTCAGACATAAGCCCCAGCAAAGCCACTGACAGGAGACTAAATTGCAATGTCAGCATAACCTTTTAGCCCTTTTAAAGATTAGTTTTTCCTCTGGACAGCCCATTTCAATATTTTTTTTAATAAAACCAAGAAAATACTTGAACTAATTTTTCGTGACAACTGTAGTTAACAACCTTGTGGAAAATGTTCTTTGGCCCTATGAGTGCTGGCTCAATAGTTAATCAAGGAAATGTAGACGATGTCGCCTCGTTTCCTGGTGCACCGGGTTCTCCTTGCATTGTTCTCCACAGGAAGTTTCCACCATGAAATTAACAGGACGTAGATTTACAGTACTGCGTGCCGCCATTGTCTTACCATGTATGCTCACATAATGAACGATGGCGTATCCCGATGCGAGTGTACTAAAATCAGACATTGCCTCACGCTGATTTCTAAGCATTAAACATGCTGGGACATTATGAGCGCACTTTATGTTGTTAAAAATGAGGATTATAAACAATTGCTTACAAACCCATTACAGCTGAACAAGCAAATACCCCGAATGGATACAGATATCGACATATTGTACATTTGGGCATTAAAATAAACGCAAAAAACAATAGTTACTAAATAAAAAGCAACGTCAAACAACTGTGTCCATTGGTTTGGATAGTATTTTCAGGAAAAACTGTAATAATTGTAATAGGTAGAAAATCTGAAAGCGAGAAAAAAAGTATGCCTAGGCCTCACACACATAAATTCATCTACTCTGGAGAACCATACATGACCACGTATAGCCCACTGGGATCTTTTCCCAACATCACTACACCAAACCAGCCGCTTGTGACCAAACAAAACTCCGCCACCCCCCCCCACTTAACGCCAATTATGCAATAAAGACATAACACGTTAATTCTTTGGATAAATTTTGGCCACAGCGGCCAGTTTATTAACAAACAAAAAATAATTGGTACAATTATACCAAAACTTCAGATAACTTGAGGGGGAGGGTTCTTGGAGCTAAAAGATCTGGCATCATATATATAGGCAAGAAATGCCCCAAACTTTTAAATCAACACTTTTTTACCCTCAGCCGTGACCACCAGCTCGAGTGCACCATGTAACCCTTTTCAAGGCAGACCAAAAACCCCAAAGCTCCCGAGGACAATCCCCATGCAGAGCCCGTAACCACAAGCCAGATCAACCCCCATCCAATTGACCTTCGTCCAATAACATATCACCAACTCCAAGAACCCCGCCCCCCCGCCAACCACGAACAGCCCTGACCACCTCAGGCTCATCGTGAGTGCCCCACCACCGCCAACGCCCTTTCGACTCCCTCCTGCAGGGCGAGCGCCCCCAAATCAATACCAATATCATTCAGGTGCACACCATCTTCTCTCCAGAAATTACCGACCCCAGCCTACAACTCAAAATGCTTCACTGCAATTCCCCCATTCCTGGATTCAAACTTAGCCACTGCCCTATTAAGTTTTATCCTGACCCTATTAATGCTTTTCAAGGATCGATCCAACCTCCATTGCTTCCTAGGCACGATGTCAGACCAAACTGTCAGGATTCCCAGATAAGAGACCCACAATCTCAAAAAATCAAAACGGATATCCCTAATCAGCTCCCTAACCGGTTTCGTACCCAAGTCATTCCCCCCCATATGCACCAGTAAAATATAAGGAGCTCTATCCAAACGCGCGGCCCGGGAAAATTCCGGCAACACCCTGTTCCATAACATACCCCGGAACCCCAACCATCGAATCAGTACCGCATCCCGGCGAAAACCTAACTGCCTGCCATCCGGCCTGGCGTCGGCCCGCGCTGCACCCCAATACACGAACGAATGTCCGAAAATCCAGGTCAACAACGGGGGCTGACCTAAAAAACAGAACAACAATTATATACCAGCAAACCCAATACATCCCAAAACACCTAACGACGTATGTAAGTCAAATAACGATTAGAATTCCATCGCCCAATACGTTTGATCACTTCGGCTCCCAAACCCAAACCATCCGCCTCCGTAGCGGCCCCAATTCTAAAACAGTGTGACCCGTAGGACCCAGAATCAAATCCCAATTCAACTAAAGCCTTTTTTAAAACCGCCGAAAATTGATAACGGGACAAAAAGGTCCCGTCTTGGTGACAAAGCAGAGGGCCCAATCTACCAGACCACAGGCTCCAGTACTCCTCCAAACAGCACTGTGGGCACATAAAACATCCATCGACCCTCCCTAAGACCACCTGCTTACCCTTTCCATACCTGTCAGTTTTTGACCACCGAATCAGAAAAGAAATACCTCCTGCCCAGAAATCAACGTCCTCTGCCAACAAACCTCCTGCACTAAGTTTGCTAGGAGACACCGGCTCCACCAATCTCAAAGCCCCAAAGAACGCCCAAGAATAAGCCAACCTAAACAGGGAACCTTCGAAATGAGAACAACAAATTATCCCAACAACTTCTCCCAACCTAGTTAACAAACTAAAAGAAATGGGTCTGCGCCTGTCGATGCTAACGTTCCCGCTACGAAAACCCTTCAGGGCCTGCACTATCAGAAAGTTTTTGGTAATATTGACCGATCCCTGTAGCTTAAAACCAAAAGCCAAGCCTACGATAAATTTATTTACTTTCGATACGGACCAACCCCACTCCGCCGCTTTGCCCACCAAAAACAATACCGCTAGCGTCCTGTCACTGTCTGAGTCCCCCCCTCCCTATTGACCAGACCAGCTCTCCCAGATTTCCCAAGCCGATTTGTAAGCTTGACCTCTAGACCGAGGACTGAATCAACCGACCTCCTCGTCCGCAACAATTTTCCACAAAATTGAAGGGCATACCACTCCTAAGGCTTCCGTGTCTGGCACCAACTCCCAGAAACGTTCCAACTGTGAACGAGACAAAGCATCTGCTATAGAATTTTGCACACCCGGTATGTGCACCGCCGAAATGTATGCATTCAAATCCAGGCATCGCAACACCAACTCCCTAACCAAGTTAATCACCGGGGGAGAGGAAGAAGTTAGACTATTGATAATAGAGACCACGCTTAAATTATCTGTAGTCTCTCTTATCTTATTAGTCTTTGTAAAACCAGTGGGAAGCACCTTTAAGAAGGTGCAAACTATGTACAGGCAGTTTGTGATCATGCACAGTTCATGATTCTGCAGTCCTTTGGTATAAATCAACTTGTGCAACAACAGGTGCCAAACTTGGAATCCTCCTATAACTGAGGACCCCTTTAAAGCATAACCCTGGACCGGTTTAAACTTGAAAAGTGAAGGAAGAACAGTTAACTATTTACCGTTTTTTCGGGTTTTTGAGGTTTACTGCAGTTCTGAACCGGGTGGAGGTAGCCCGGTTGGATACTGGCGGCTACCAGGTGCTACATAGGGAGCTCCCTCACTCCAGATGGGGGTCTGCGTACCCACAGTGTTCCGCTCTGGATTTGCCTTCAGACCGGCCGGACTCTGCCTGCCCTGTGATCCGGTGCTCTGGACTGAGGATGTTGAAGCCTTCAGTAAAAAGGTAAAGAGACTGCAATCTTGTGTCCTCGTTCTTCACTGCGCCTCACACCATCCACCATCTACACTTCGGGAATCCCTGGGGATATACTTCACCTGTGGGAAGGTATACCATCTAGCTGCCATAGCATTGCCCCAGCGGACCCCTAAGCAGTGTCGGTCACCCTGACCGAATACCACAGGTGGCGTCACTCACGAACATTATCCCTTTAAAGACCTTTCCCCCTTTTATCAACGGACGCCCCTAGGGCCACGGACCGGGTCAGCCACCGTGGCATCCCCCTTGAGAACCGAAGGGCCCGGCTCCGAGTTCCCCACTGCCCTACTGGGGGGCACTCCATTGGCATGTGTGGTAATAAGGTGTTAATGTCACCTTGCTATTGTAAGGTGACATTAAGCCTGGTTAGTAATGGAGAGCCATTATTAATCCAATAGTATGAAAGGGTTAAAAATACACACACACATTAAGAATAAAGTCTTTTAATGAATTAATGAAACACACAGGTTTTACATCTTTATTGCACGCTCAAACCAAGTGAAGCCCTCGTTCTCCTGTAAAAAATTCCAAAGTAAAAAAGCAACAATATCCCATACCTGTCCGCCGTGCAGTCAAGTCCCACGCTGTAAATCCATCTCAAGGGGTTAAATAGTTTACAACCTGGAGCGGTGCTAATGCTACCGGCTGGGCTGTAAACCACAGAGGAATGAATGAAAAGCTGTCTGCGCAGCCTGACCGGACATGAACTCGGTAGCGTGGGAAAGTTTCTGAACATTTTCCCATGCTGTTAAGTTCACCTCAGGTCAGGCGGGGCTGACTACCGCTGATGTCACTGAGGCTGCGCAGACTCCCCGCCTAACACGGTGAACTTGACAGCATGGAAAAATGTTTAGAAACTTTCCCACGCTACAGAGTTCATGTCCGGTCAGGCGGGGAAGCTGCACAAGCAGCTTTTCATTCATTCCTCCGTGGTTTACAGCCCGGCCGGTCACATTAGCACCGCTCCAGGTTGTAAACTATTTAACCCCTTGAGATGGATTTACAGTGTGGGACTTGACTGTACGGCAGACAGGTATGGGATATTGTTGGTTTTTTTATTTTGGAATTTTTTACAGGAGAGCAAGGGCTTTGCTTGGATTGAGCATGCAATAGACATGTAAAACCTGTGTGTTTCATTATTTCATTAAAATAATATATTCTTAATGTGTGTGTGTATTTTTTAACCCTTTCATACTATTGGATTAATAATGGATAGGTGTCTTACAGATGCGCCTTTTCTGGTGTGGCTGAGGGAAAAAAAAAATTTAAGCCTGGGGGGCCAATAACCATGGTCCCTCTCTAGGCTATTAATATCTGCCCTCAGTCACTGGCTTTCCCTTTCTGGCTTACCCAAATCCCACACTGTCTGTCTGCTATCTCGGCCTTCTTTTCTGCTCGCTTTCTAAAACTGAACATGGACAAAACAGAGTTCATCATCTTTCCCCCATCTCACTCTACCCCTCCACCAGACCTATCCATCAATGTCAATGGCTGCTCACTTTCCCCAGTCCCACACGACCGGTGCCTCGAGTTGATCCTCGACTCTGATCCTTCTCTTTCAAGCCACATATCCAAGCCCTTGCCTCCTCCTGCCGTCTCAAACTCAAAAATATTTCCCGGATCCGTGCATTCCTTGACTGCGACACCACAAAAACACTAGTGCATGCCCTTATCATCTCCCGCCTTGACTACTGCAACCTCCTACTCTCTGGCCTCCCCTCTAGCACTCTGGCACCACTCCAATCCATCCTACACTCTACTGCCCAACTAATCTACCTGTCTCCCTACTATTCCCCAGCCTCTCCCCTATGCCAAGCCCTTCACTGGCTTCCTATCACCCAGAGACTCCAGTTCAAAACCCTTACAATGACATACAAAGCCATCCACAACCTGTCTCCTCCATACATCTGTGACATGGTCTCCCGGTTCTTACCTGCACGCAACCTCCGATCCTCTCAAGATCTCCTTCTCTACTCCCCTCTCCTCTCTTCTTCCCACAACCGCATTCAAGACTTCTCCCGTGCTTCCCCCATACTCTGGAATTCTCTACCCCAACACGTCAGACTCTCGCCTACCATAGAAACCTTCAAAAAGAACTTGGAGACTCACCTCTTCCGACAAGCCTACAGCCTGCAGTGATCCTCAACCTACTGAACCACCACACAACCAGCTCTACCCTCTCCTAGCGTATCCTCATCCATCCCCTGCAGACTGTGAGCCCTCGCGGGCAGGGTCCTCCCTCCTTATGTACCTGTGTGCCTTGTTTTGTGCTCATTTTAAATGTAATTTGTCTATATTTGTCCCCTTTTTCACATGTAAAGCGCTATAAAAACGTATAATGATAATAATAATAAAATAATAATAATAAAATATGGTAGGATAATTGCTACCCTCACTGTTTTTGTCTGCAGACTGCAGGGCAAGGGTGGTGGTCATACCATTACTGCTTCCTGTACAGTCGCCCACGGACACAAGAGGTAATTAGGCCCACTTCCACCTCCAAAGCAGCAGGCAGCTTCTGGCGCAGACACATAAAGGGGGTGAATTCTCATGAGTTTTTGTAATGCAAAGGACCCATACACTATTCTTGCCCTTTTCTATCTGTGTTTGACCCTGCTGCAGGGGGTATTATTAATTTGTAGGACACAAAGATGGCACTTTAACTTTGTGTGGGCACAAAGGAAGATTGAGAGCAATAATGGGAATTATTTTTGTGGAGAAGCGTAAAAATAAATTATTAATGTGTAGGAGTCATATTCCTCTTGGAAACAAAAGATGGCAGAGTCGCTGTGTAGTGGCATTTAGAGGGGCATAGGGGATAACAGCCATGTAGGGATTTTATGTGCAGAGGCCAGTTAAGTTTTAGAAGTCTTGGTGGTCTGATGCAAAATCAATAGCCCCCTTTAGACCGTGAGAATTAATTGAAAATGTATTATTTTAAAAAATTTCCTCTAGTGCAACAAATTACCGTAGTCATTTGCCTTTTCCCTTAATTTATTAATTTACATCTTTACATCAAAAACAGAAAACATAAATAAATAACATTGAAGAGAGCATGCTATGGTTAAGTTCCCACTAAGAGTTTTTGGAGAGTTTTTGATGCTGCATATTTTTGTTGTGCCAAAAATGTAGCAGCTTACAGTCCCAGCAACATAGGCCAGGGGCCAAATGACCGTAGATTCTCTCAAATCGGGGGTCAATTATGCTGATAACACTGTTAAAACTCTGTTCTCAGTTTGCTCAGTGTCAGCTTAGTGCATACCTCCCAAGTTTTGAAGATCAGAAAGAGGGATGAGTTATGAGGCGCGCATAGCGTTCCATGGCAAATTTCTTTCTCCCCTGGCAGGAAGAGCTGTCAAAGGGGGGTAGCAGCAAGGGATATTCAGCAGATGCCCAAGACTGCAGGGTGTAAACCCAAATACGGGACTATCCGATGTATTCAGGATGGTTGGGAGTAGAGATGAGCGGATCGATTTATGGGGCTCCGTTCCAGTATCCATCTCAGTGGTAGCGGTGCGGTTGAATGGGAGGCTGCAAATCTCTAACCTTCCGGCATTCCTGGCATGGCTTTTGAGGGCTGACGGAATGTCATCTGTGCATCCTGCTCATCTCTAGTTGGTTCCTTCATTCACAGTCGTAACAGCTAGAACTTTCTCATCATTATGTAGCTTCACTATACGACTTCTGGCTTTTTGGTGTCTGTAAAGCCATGTTCACATGTAGATAAATACTGTTTTTTTCTTGTCTGCACCAAACTACGCAATAACAATCTTCTCTTCACATTTTTTTCCCCTTTTTTGATGCATTTTTGGTGGAGATGTGAAGCTGGATTTTAATGTGTCTATGATAGTACAGAAAAGGTTTGCCTCTGCAGTTAAAAAAGTAACTGCAGTTTTATACATGCTTTTTCTAGGTTCCACATAGAAGACAAGACAGGAAAAAGCACCAAAACTGCACAGTTCAGCAGTGTCTTTAGATGCTCAGTGGGCGCAGTTTTCATGAAATTTGCATCCACTTTGCTTGGACAGTTAAACGCAGCAGAATTTCTGTGCAAAAAAAAAAAAAAAACGCAAAAAAACGCAGCTTTTATGCTACATATGAACTTAGTCTAAATTCCTGATAAAAAATTGGACGCGATTCCATGAAATCTGTGGTCTAAAGACACTGCAGAACTTTATCCCAGAGTATTTGCATAATCGACCGTTTTCCTTACATGAAAGAATAAACGATAGTGTGAGTGATCCCTTAGAGATATATTATCATGTACAGAACTCCATGTATTACGATAAATATCTTAAATAAATGCTGACTTGGATACACACAGTCCTCAAAATTGAAAAAAAAGGAAAAATTGAGGCCATGAAGCCACACGATGGATACACATGTTAATGAGCGCCACATGCAGGAATCACACATATACTGTACATGCCTCGGCGGCTATCAAAGGCTAAGTTCACATTTGCATTCGGGGGCTTTGCGGAGGGCTGCGTACTTCCTCCGTTAAGCCCTGCCTACTTCCGCATACTTCTGCAACATGTTGCATTTTGTGCGGACGGCTGGCTGGTCAAAACGACGCATCCACATACATCCACATATCCTGCATACCCAATGTTAAAGATAGGTACACAGGATGCATGCAGAAGTATGCGGAATTAGGCGGGGCTTAACGGAGGACATACGCAGCCCTCCACAAAGCCCCCGACCGCAAATGTGAACCAGGTCAAAGATGTTTTTAATGGTTGCCTGATGAATGTTCTGCCATACTGAATGCTCTTGGGCAAATGATCAAGATCTGCTTTCAGCTCCCTTTGTAATTGCCAATCAATGATGTCTTAGGCCCCTTTCACACATCAGGTTTTTGCCGTCAGGTACAATCTGGCGAATTTTGAAAAAAATAGATCCAGCAAAAGTTGCTGCTGGATCCGTTTTTTTCTCATAGACTTGTATTAGCACCGGATTGCAACGGATGACCTCACGTTTCATCCGTTCTTTGCTGGATCTGTTGAAAATTAGTTTTCTGGCGGCCGGATAAAACGCACAGCAACAGATTCGGCGACAAACGGATGAAACATGAGGTGAAATGATGGAATCCAGCTACCCTTTTTTTAAAGAAATCATGCATTTTCCATTCTGGTCTCTCTCTCTCTCCCTCTCTCTCTCTCCCTCCCTCTCTCTCTCTCCCTCTCCCTCTCTCTCTCCCTCTCTCTCTCCGTCTCCCTCTTTCTCTCCCTCTCTCTATCCCTCTCTCTCTCCTCCCCATAACAGGAAGTCCAAACTCTATCCCCAGGTAAAAAAAATTAAAAAAAAAGTCGGATCCAGCAGAAAAACGGATCCGTTGCATCAGTTTTTCACAATTTGCAATGGATCAGCTTTTTTCAAAATTAGCCAGATTGTGCCTGACGGCTAAGGTTTCTGTCACACTTGCGTCGGTACGGGGCCGTCGCAATGTGTCGGCCCGATGTACCGACGCACGTTGTGAAAATTGTGCACAACGTGGGCAGCGGATGCGGTTTTTCAAGGCATCCGCTGCCCAGTCTATGTCCCGGGGAGGAGGGGGCGGAGTTTCGGCCGTGCATGCGCGGTAGGAAATGGCGGATTGTTGAACGTTTTTTTGTGCCGACAGTCCGCCAAATACCAGTGCATGACGGACGCGACGTATGGCCATCCGTCACAATCCGTCGCTAATACAAGTCTATGGGAAAATGCAGGATCTGCATTCTCAAAAAGCGACAGATTGTGACGGAAGCTAAAAAACGCAAGTGTGAAAGTAGCCTAAAAATTGATGTGTGAAAGAGGCCTTAGAAGTGCACAATGGGAAACAAATCCAGAGACGCTGCAGCCCATAGTAGCACATTTAAGTCATGAAGGCTGCTCACAGTGGTACAAGCAACATGCAGCCTGGTGTTGTCATGTTGAAAAACAGCTCCTGGAACACTTTGGTGAAATGACCATCCCACTGGTTCCACAATTGATTCATTCTGTGCTGCAGGTGATATTGGACACCACATACCAAACCTAAGGTGTCCAACAGTGTTTACACGAAGAGGCGTTTTCACAACATTGGGCTACAAGCCAGACGTCCAGCTAATGGTGTTTCATTGACTTCATCCCACCGTTCTCAAAAGCTATCATGGTGCCAAGCAAGATAGTAATTCGGGCTGGAATGGAGGTCCATCCTCTTCAGCAATGAGTTCCGCCTTTGGCTTGGACGCAATGATAGCCAGATATTGGTCTGGGATTAAGTTGCAGGTTAGCATAATACTCTATATGGGAGCTGGACCCCTCTGGCCTTCATTGAATCTACACTAAAAGCTCAGAGTTACATTGATTTGTCTGTGGACCCAGTGGCACGGCCATTCCACTCACACTCCATACTGGATAAAACAAGAAATCAAGATGTTTTGAATTTTTGCTCTCCATTGTTTCATTTGCATGTCATTAACATGTCTATCCATCCTGTGATTGGCCTAACTCCATGACATTTATATCTTGGTGTTGTAAATTTAATTTTGAAGAGTGTGTACATATATTTATATATATTACATAGAATTTATTTTTTATAATGCGGGGTTGGAGGCAAAACGTGTCTTTGGGGCATAGAGGGATGTTTTGGGGGCTTCCTCTATCATCCCACTCACTCTCTACGACTCAGTCATGTTTTGCTGACAGGTTAACATGGCAACTTGGAGCCTAACAAAGGTTCATTAGGATATGCCAGAGACCTGACACTACAGTAAATTCTATGTATTTCAAAACATTATGCAAGTGATCCAGCAGTTGTAAAGGAGGACAAAAAGTAAAATTGATGTTTAACAAAGTTCTTCTTTCAAATTTTTTTTTTTTAAGCACTGATAAAATACTTAAACAATACTTAAACAATAATTAGCACCACAGCTATAACAACTTCTTAAATAAAATTAGTTTTGCCATATACTGAACATCAAAAGGTGGAGTACCTATTTTTTTTTAAATCCCCTAATCCATAAATTATCAGCACCTCAAAATGGTGTTTCAAAAAAAATACAACTTGTTTCACAAAAAAAAACAACCACTTAGAAGGCTACATAAAAGAAAAAGAAAGCTGAAAGCTATGACTCCTGAACTCTTTTAAAAAACAATAAGAAATATTACTGGTCCCTAAGTCCCAAAACGTGTGATATGTCCTTTGTCTTGCCCCTGTCCTGGCCAAGGAGCCTTAGGTGAAAATGTAAAGGTTATGTACACTTTCATCCAAAATATTTTTATTCTTCATTTGCTTCCTAAATGCAAAGTTAAGCAACTTTCTAAATAGTTTGAGATGGCAAGAAAAGGGGAGAAAGTCTCTCAGGAAGTGCAGAAAAGACAGGCTACAGAAAATAAGGAAGACACATGAAGAGGAAACAAGTGCAGGATAGAAGCTGTGCTGGTATATGAGAAGTGAAGACAGCAGCACCCTGGACACAAAGAGATATCCCATCCAGCCTGTATTACTGGGAGAGATACTCCCACGAGAGAACAATCTGAAACATAGATCAGGATGCAAACTGCATATCAGGGGTCTGAAAATGAACGAATGCAGATCGTTTCCTGAAATTTGTAATTGTGTAATTTTATTTTAACATGTAATTTTGTTAAATAAAGGTAAACACTCATCATTTTTTTATATGGCAGAGGTGTCCATACTTTTTTTTAGTAAAGGGGCCTATTTAAGACGGCAACCTCTGCACCTTCTATAATAAAATCAATGGCACTATAATAAATTGTAATTGACTCTACGTAAAATAATTATGAAAAATGCAATTCACTGTGCATTCTCTACCCTGCATGACCACACAGACAGTAATGTACAGATCCAAATACCAATGATATGGCAGAAAATGCTATAACTATCTCTAAAGCACGAAGATAAATCACTCAGTAAAGCACTGCGGGTCGCCATAGTAGATAATGGACTAATGAAGCAATGTACCATAGGCTCCAGAAATAAAATGGGGTTAATGAAGCAATAACATGTATGTCCATGGCAGGGGATGCTCTAACGATGCAATGTGCCGTGTGCCTTTACGGTGCAACATGGGAAAGGTAAATGGCCTATAGTACGTCAATTAACCCTTTGGTAGGATAGCCTCACCATATATAATAATAATTTTTTTATGTTGTGAAGCACTACAGGTAATTGAAAGACTTCTGGATGTAAATTCAATAAAATACTATGAGCTACCAATGACAAATGTTAGGGGAGCCTTTTTATTTTAGTGATACAATCATTTAGGCATTTCCTAAAATATATAATAAATTGACAATTACTTTCAGAATCCAAATTAATACCACAAGAGTGTCTCTTTGGGAAACTTTTTACCAGTTTACCTTAATAAACATTATTTTTTACATTTTGAAATGTACATTTAGAGAAGGAAACATTTTGCTCCAGTTTTGCAGCTATGACACCCTGCCAAATCCGCCCCATTATGTCCTCTTGTGCTATACAGTGTACATAGCAATTATTCTCCATACTGCCATCTAGAGTTCACTAGTAGAACTGACGCGTCTTGTGGCTTTTAATCAACAGTCAATGGACATTTATTGATATGTGGTCAAATAGGGTTTTAACGAATTAAAAACTATGTAAGGAAATAGTTTATTGATTTGCTTTAAAGTTAAGTTATCTTAGTTGAAGCCTTTTAAAGGGACGGGTCTATACTGACATAAACATCAGGACATAAGTTATCAAAGTGGAGAATCCTGTTTCTACATAGAAGATAACAGCTTGATGCTGGTGGGAGATTTTTCTATTCGCAGTCAAGGCAAAAAAGTATAGGAAAAGATACGGTTCATATTAAAAAAGATAGAAAATGAAGATAACAACCAATTGGATTCCAACTTTTTTAATATAGTATATACACCTCGGTTGCAAAAAAAAATAATATAAAGAAGAAGGGAGATGGATGCACATTTCTTCTCCAGACTGTAATCAATAGTATGACCAGACTTTCATTAATTAACAAAGTAATTAATAAGTGACCTCTAAGCAGATCGCCCAAGAGCCTTTTGCTAAAACTGTAAAATACTGATGAGATTTGGGCACTCGAGGACATCATATTCAGTTCAGATTAAACATCAGATAACACTTTATCGCAGATATAAGATAAGAAGAACTGTCTAATAATAAATCAGGGTGATAACAGTGGGCAAACTGGAGGGTGACAACAGCGCTGAATGTCTGCACCCTGGTACAGATGCGGCATTCTCATCATATTGTGGGCAGCACGGTGGCGCAGTGGTTAGCACTGCAGCCTTGCAGCGCTGGGGTCCTGGGTTCTAATCCCACCCAGGACAACATCTGCAAAGAGTTTGTATGTTCTCTCCGTGTTTGCGTGGGTTTCCTCCGGGTACTCCGGTTTCCTCCCACATTCCAAAGACATACTGATAGGGAATCTAGATTGTGAGCCCCAACGGGGACAGTGATGATAATGTGTGCAAACTGTAAAGTGCTGCGGAATATGTTAGCGCTATATAAAAATAAAGATTATTATTATTATATTGATGATCACATTGAGTAGAATTCATGCTCACATACAGATGTGTAGTTGGAAGAAACTGACTTCTATGGAAAAATGTTAATAGAGCTCCAGAAATGTCAGGTATCACTTACAGCACAGGTAGTTATGCAGCACCCCAGGGTCCTGGTCGTTGCAGTAATATCATTCTCCTCTAGGGGGGAGTGATGTTACCTTTGAAGGTAATAAAGGAGATCTCTTTACCAGGTATCACATACATGCAACACACTTCACACTCCAGCCCACCAGGGGGAGCTATGCTCCTTTTTATTAGGGCACTCTTCACAATTAGGTAAAACTGGTGGTCTGGATAGGAAGTTAGGCAGATGCTGGCTGAGCTTCACTCAGTCAGTTCCTGTCAGGCAGACAGAGAGGAAGGAGGAACATCTAGGAGTTGCCAACAGGGTTGGTCCCTGACAGGGGTAGGATCCTATCAGAGGCCTAGACAGAAGTTCACGGAGCTGCGCCTGCCCCACGAATGGCAGCATCCTAAGAAAGGACACGAACAGCAAATTGTATTGTAGTGGGTGAGAAACTAAGTCATAGCAAAAGGAGAGGAAACCAGAAGGAGTTCTGCCCTACACAGGCTGCCTCCTTCTGAGGCGCAGGATCCGGTAGCCGGATAGACTAGAGGAAGGCTACTGATTTCCATCTGGATAAGGGGACTCTGGATTTGCCTTCAGACTGGCCGGACTCTGTCTGCCCTGTGATCTGGTGGACTGGACTGTGGATGCTGAAGTCTTCAGTAAAGGTAAAGAGACTGCAACCTTGTGTCCTCGTTCTTACTGTGCCTCACACCATTCACCATCCACCATCTACATACTGGGAAGCCCTGGGGACATACTTCACCTGTGAGAAGGTATACCATCTAGCTGCCATAACATCACCCCAGCTGACCCTTAAGCAGCGTCGGTCACCCTGACCGAACACCACAGGTGGCATCACAAACATTTCGCTTTTAAAGACCTTTCCCTTTTACAACCGACCTCCCGAGGGCCACGGACCGGGTCAGCCACCGTGACATCCCCCTTAAGAACCGAAGGACCCGGTACCGAGTACCCCACTGCCCTACGGGGGCGATCCAGTTACTCTCCCGTTCACATTTGCCACAATCACTCCCAGCCCAGAGACACTCAACACTAAATGTGGGTCACATTGTATAATTTTTAATGCTCCCATGTGGCAGGGACACATAGTTTTGTTTATCTGCCATACTTTACTTTTAAGTGCAGACAACATGACAACCAGCAAAATTCTGAGTGCAGTTTGGGCACATTAGCTAAGGGCTGTACTTCCTTCTGTATCTCGCTATCTAGGAGCAACAGCACCTCAGGCTGTACGGCCCGTCACCCGTCCTTCTGCCTCAGACTGCTCCAGTCTGCTGTCTGGCACCAACTGTCTAAATCTTCCTAACTGCCTAGCAACTGCCTAGCAAGTAACTCCTCCTCCTGACCAAAGAGAGAGCAGCTCCCCTGATTTTGGGTGTAGAGCTCCCCCTTCTGGCCTGAAGTCAGAATGGTATTGTATGAGCTAATTACCTGTTAAAAGGAATCCTCCATCGCTTCCAAGCGTGACATCACTCTCCCCATGAGGAAAGCAATGCCACTGTGACAACCAGGACCCTGGGGCGCCATATATACATTATTCAGGGGTGTTGGATGATTACAAAGTTAAACAAATGCTTTTTGATGTTTTTAATGTTTCGCTTTTGTATGTCCTTGGTATTTAATTTTTGTTGTACTGTATTACATCAAATGTGCACACCATTTTTTTTTGGTCTTTTTCACCTCAACTGGTGAATGGGGAGCAGTCAGGAGAGGGTGCATGAGAGCAGTCAGGAGAGGGGGCATGGGGAGCAGTTAGGAGAGGGGGCATGGGGAGCAGTCATGAGAGGGGACATGGGTAGCTGTAAGGAGGGGGTTTGGCAGGAACAGTCAGAAGAGGGGGCATGGGGAGCAGTAAGGAGAGGGGGCATGGAGAGCATTCAGGAGAGGGGGCATGGGGAGCAGTAAGAAGAAGGGTCATGGAGAGCAGTCAGGACAGGGGGCATGGGGAGCGGTCAGAAGATGGGGGATGAGGAGAAGTCAGTAGAGGGGGCATGGGGGAGCAGTCAGGAGTGAGGGAATGGCAGCAGCACACAACTGCTCCCTATGCTCCCTCTCCTGACTGCTCCGCATGCCTTCTCTCCTGACTACTCCCCATGTTTCCTCTCATGTCTCTTCTCACCATGCTCCCTCTCCTGACTGCTCCCACCATGCCTCTTTAGTTGGCTGCTCCTCATGCCCCCTCTATAACAAAAAGTGTGCTCCATTTCTCCTTTTTCACACAGACTGCTGCTGATGCTCTTTCCAACAACCTGCATCCGCTCCCCCTTCACTCAGATTGCTCTATAAGCCCATTTTCATCATCGCAGCAAGACTATGCACAAGGATAGTTTAGCTTCTTCTTTGTTCCCTGCACTGATCATAGATGAGTGCAGAAAGAAAGCAAGGACCTTTTGGAGTGCTCATGAGTCTCTGTTTGCAATCATTAAAAATAGGGCTACACGGTGATTTTAACCAAGACCCCATGGGTATTGCGGCAATCAAGTCGCAAGAAGTCCAACTGCATTGGATATTTTGCAACTTACTTGTTCTTTGAAGACGCATTGCAACCCCTTTCACTTGTATTGCATTGTGATGTAGCAAAATCTGGTCAAGTGACCCATGTCACTGCCAAAGTTGTCATGTAGCCCTAAACTTAGAGCCCCAGTTGCAATTGCGACCGCTATGTCACTGGTCAACCCATTGTGAGGCTCAATGTTCATATTAAGTTCCAGGAAAGAATTATATCTTGGTACCGTGTTAGCCAGTAGATAGAAAAATATTTAGAATTGAGAGTCTTCAGTGGTTGATACCTTTTAATGGCTAACTGAAAAGATGGTAACAAATTGCAAGCTTTCGAGACTACACAGGTCTCTTCATCAGGCAAAGACTAAAACAAATTCTGAAGAATCACATATTTATGCACAACATAGCATAGAAAAAAAAGGGGGGGGGAAACCATGGATAAGACGGGTGACATGAAGCAGAATCACCATGAGTGATAAACAGTTATGTCCATAAATATTGGGCCAGTTCTTAGATAAGGATTGTTTTATTGGTGTCTGGTTCTGTTGTGATGACCCCTCATAGTCTGAGGGGCAAGTTCCTTAGTTGATGTAAAAAGACATAAATCCATGCGACACATTCACTCCTGCAGTGAGAGCGTCAAAGGTCATCATCAGAAAAAATGTAATACCTGTCCATTTATAATGACAACGGACACGATAAAGATCCCCAATTCACATCAGGACTACAAGATACCAGGTACTTTCAGCTGCGTCACTTCTAATATGGTGTACCTAATTATTTGTACTAAATGTCCAACTGGGGGTCTGTATGTGGGGGAGACAGGGCAAAAGTTTAGAACAAGAATGAATTCTCACCACCACAAAATAAGAGAAAAAAGAATGGATCTACCTGTGGCAATACATTTTTGTCTCCCAAATCATAACATTATGGACATGAAATTACTTGTGTTAAAAGGTAGCTTCAAATCTCAGAGAGACAGACGAGTCTGGGAATATAAACTGATGACGACCTTTGACACTCTCACTGCAGGAATGAATGTGTTGCATGGATTTATGTCTTTTTACATCAACTAAGGAACTTGCCCCTCAGATTATGAGGGGTCATCACAACAGAACCAGACCCCAATAAAACAATCCTTATTTAAGAACTGGCCCAATATTTATGGGCATAACTGTTTATCACTCATGGTAATTCTGCTTCTTGTCACCTGTCTTATCCACGGTTTTTTCACCCTTTTTTTTCTGTGCTATGTTGTGCATAAATATGTGATTCTTCAGAATTTGTTTTAGTCTTTGCCTGATGAAGAGACCTGTGTAGTCTCGAAAGCTTGCAACTTTTAATGGCTAACTTAAAAGATGGTATCAACCACTGAGGACTCTCAATTCTAAATAATTTTCATATTAAGTTCCACACTTTTTATACAGATAGTAACATAGAAATATGTTGTATATTATATTATTATATATTAAATATAATCTTACACTATATAGCTTAAATACATATATTCTGGGCATCACACTGAGCCCTCTTCACAATACCGTGTCTTTGTCAGCTGGGGGGAGCTTGTACTGTACATATCAGAAAAGCAAAGAGCTAAACTGGCCTGAGCTTTTTCTCCTATAACTGGCACCCAAGGCAGATGCCTCATTAAACCTGGAGAGGGTAGCGGCAACATATGACAATGACTGTGGGGAATGACAGCAGATGACAACAGAATATGAATTATTGCAGCAATTTGTACTGTAATTCTAGTTCATGGCATGTGTGCAGGCAACAGGCATAAGAGAAACATAATGTATGCTCTATACATGGTCATTTTTCATATGCTGAATAGTCAGGTTTATCCCAAAGTCATTTCAAAATGTAACTTAACAGGTGTTTAAAGAAAGTGCAACCTTTTATTAAAATAATAATAAAAAAGTATTGTGTTTTCTTATTTTATACCTATTTATATACACAATTTTGGAATATTTTAGTTTAGCTAGTGAAGTACAATTAAGCTGATATTTCCTGCCTTCTGCAGATTGCTTGTCAGCTTTGGTATGTAGACAGTCATATTATTATTATTATTATTATTATTATTATTATTATGTAATATACTGGAAAACTAATGGAACAAACTAAAAATTAAAGGGGTACTCTCAAGTTATTAAATTGCTTTAATTAGTTAGACAGCTTGAAAATAAACAAGTTTTCAAATGGCTTGTTTTTCCATCAGTTTTCATTCTCCTGCAATGACAGCTTTTATCTTTCACAGTATACAACAGGTTTCCATGGCACTTATGGAGCGTCCCCACGTCAGGGCAATGGGGTACTCTGATCCGGGCCCCCTTCTGTCGTCGGTGGGGATGTCACGGTGGCTGGACCCGGTCCGTGGCCCTCTGAGGGGCGTCCAATAAAAGAGACGACAGTTTATGATATAGTGTTCGTGACGCCACCTGTGGTATTTGGTCAGGGTGACCGACGCTGCTTAGGGGTCCGCTGGGGTGATGTTATAGCAGCTAGATGGTATACCTTCCTACAGGTGAAGTATGTCCCCAGGGCTTCCCAGAGTGTAGATGGTGGATGGTGCAAGGGGCAGTGAATAACGAGGACACAAGGGTGCAGTCGCTTTACCTTTACTGAAGGCTTCAGCATCCACAGTCCAGGGTAGGGACCACAGGGTAGGTAGAGTCTGGCCAGTCTGAAGGCAAATCCAGAGTCCCCTTATCCAGGAGGAATTCCATAGCCTTCCCCTAGCGCGCAGTAGCTCAGTAGGTCCCTACTTGCATAAGCTCCAATAAGGTCCTCACTGTTGTTACTCTTCTCACTGTTCCCCGTGGTCGGATAGAAAAAACCCGTATGACTGATGGCCTGAGGCTTTTTACAGGGACCCTAGAGACGCCCCGACCCCCACAAGTTGCCACCGTGTCTTCTTAGATATTAAAGGTCAGGCAGCTAACATGGAATTAACTGTCCTGCCAGTCTCTGAAGTAACGGCATAGAGCTCTTTACTCCCTCGGTGTTCTGGCCACCGGATCTGCGCTTCAGATGGAGGCAGCCTGCTTCTAGCTGGTCTCTCACTGATGTTTCACTCCTGTTGCTATGACTTCTTTTCTCACTCACTACAGCACAATTCCTTTCGTGTCCTTTCCTAGGATGCTGCCGCATGGGTTGCAGGCGCAGCTCCGTGCCCTTCTCCCTCCTCAGACCGTAGTCTGGATCTGGCTGGAGATCACTCCAGCCAGCTCGACCTGGAGACCTTTCCTCGTCGGTCCCCAGCCAGGAACTCTCTCTAACTCCCTAACCAACCCACCAGTTTTACCCTAATGTGAGGAGTGGCCTGATAGAACCCTTTGCTCCCCCTGGTGGCTGGAGTGTGAAGTGTGTGTGTGGCTGTGATACCTGGACAGAAGATCTCCTTCATTGCCTTCAGACGTAACATCACTCCCCCTGGTGGAAGAATAACATTACTGCAACGAACCAGGACTCTGGGGCGCTGCACTTAGCATCCAGTGCCTGCCCAGATCTTGGCCCAGAGTGACATGGTAGTTACATTCCAGGAAAGAAGTTACTGCAATTCCTACATCCCAGCCACAGCTCTCCAACTCGTTGATTTGCATACAGCAGTTATTTGCTCAACTCTCTCTTTTTCATCAGCTCCTGACAAGCTGCTGTTATAAATCTTGCTCTTATCAATCCTGTAAAATCCGGATGATGGCTCTCTCTCTGTCCGGATCTGTGAGCTTGTTCAAATGCCCTGTTATTTCTGTGTTTATATATAGTGATAGCAGTGTAGGCTCGAGAAAAAAAACTACTTATAGCTGATCCTGTTACAGCAGCAGTTTTGCTGAGGTTTAACATTCTTCTAATACTATAGCTCTGCTGCTGTCCATAACTATCACTCAATGAGAAGTGCCCTCCCTGTCAGAAACCAAAAAGTAAGGACTAGTGATGAGCGAGTGTACTCGTTGCTCGGTTTTCCCGAGCACGCTCGGGTGATCTCAGTGTTAGTGTTCAGAGATTAAGTTTTCATTGCCTCAGCTGAATGATTTACAGCTACTAACCAGCCTGAGTACATGTGGGGGTTGCCTGGTTACTAGGGAATCCTCACATGTAATCAAGCTGGCTAACAGATGTAAATCATTCAGCTGCGGCGATGAAAACTTAATCTCCAAACACTAACAAATGCTCTTAGATCACCCGAGCTTGCTCAGGAAAACCCGAGCAAGGAGTATACTCGCTCATCTCTAGTAAGGACACTAAGGAGACTGCTTTGCTCTGAGCTACTCAAGAGACAACTTGAGAATAACCCTTTAATGGCTTATTCACACAGTGCTTTTAAAGGGATAGTTTCAAGTATGAAAGTTATAGGATAGCAGATAAATTCCTGATCGCTGGGGATCTGTCCGCTGAGACCCCTACTGACCCTGAGAACCCAAAGGGAGAGATAGGTGGTCATTGCACACTGAACTTGCACCGTGAAACTTAATTCATTCCTAATTCAAACAGTAAAGGTAACAGAGCACTGCACTCTGCTGGTCTTTAGTACTCCCATAAGAATGAATGGAGCAATGGGATTCCCAGTGGTTGGA
Source organism: Ranitomeya imitator (assembly GCF_032444005.1). Classification (NCBI taxonomy): domain Eukaryota; kingdom Metazoa; phylum Chordata; class Amphibia; order Anura; family Dendrobatidae; genus Ranitomeya; species Ranitomeya imitator. Next base: position 724,295,878 of record NC_091284.1, read on the forward strand.
CACCTACAATTGCTAAGATATCCCTATCCTTGTATCACCAATCCCAATACGGCACAGCTTTCAAACTTGAGAGCATCCCTTTCTGTAATGCAGACTGTTGTTAGCAAGTCGATGGCAAGTTAGAGAACATGAGAATTGGTATTAGGCCGGCATCACACTAGGGAGAAAAATGGACGAGGGAGAGGCGCAAAAACAACACATTGCACACGGACCAATGTTTCTCTATGGGGCAGCTTCCATCAGCCGTATATTTCTCGGATGTATTTTACGGGATGAGAAAATCGCAGCATTCCTCCAAAAATACGCCAATGAAAGTCTATGGGGGCGAGAAAAATACGGATCACACACGGACCACACGTCTGCCTTGCAAGAAATATGCACCGGTGTCCTATAGGAAAGCCGGTAATTCTGTGAGGTGTACAGTAAAATCACACTGACAGGTTAGAATAGAATATATATGTCATTGACACACATATATATTTATATTTAATACAGAGCTAGATAGCATAAAAGCCGGTAATTCAATTGCTGGCTTTTGCTAACTCCGTACCAAACCCGACAGGATATGAGACATGGTTTACATCCTTTTTATATCCGTTATATTTTTACATATTCCTCACTAATAATGTTATTAGTTTGTGTGCGCAAAATTTTGGAGCGTAGCCACTCTCTTCCCACTCCCCTGTAACGGTGGGATATGGGGTAATAAGGGGTTAATGTCACCTTGCTATTGTAAGGTGACATTAAGCCTGGTTAATAATGGAGAGATGTCAATAAGACACCTATCCATTATTAATCCAATATTAGTAAAGGGTTAAAAACACACACACACACACACACATTAAGAATAAAGTATTTTAATGAAATAAATAAACACATGGGGTTTTATTATCTTTATTGTAAGCTCAGTACAACTGAAGACCCTCGTTCTCCTGAAAAAAAAGAAAATAAAAAGCAACAATATCCCATACCTGTCCGCTGTACAGTCATGTTCCACAATGTAAATCCATCTGAAGGGGTTAAATACAGTTACAAACAGGAGCCTGCTACTGCAGCCGCTCCCAGGTGTAAAACATTGGGGAATGAATGAAATGAAGGTAATGTAGCTTCGGGGACTTGCAGTGCCCTCTGGTGGCATAAACTCATTTGAACTGTAGCATGGGAATTTTTCTGAATATTTTCTCGTTTGAAACTGTTAAACTGTAAAGCGCTGCAGAATATGTTGGCACTAAAGATTAAGATAAGATAAAGATTTTTATTATACACAGGAGATCTGTACTTAGAACACAGTGTTCGTATACAGGTAATACAGTGATCACCAGTGACATTATACACAGGAGCTCTGTATATAGTGTCAGTGTACAGGTAATACAGTGATCACCAGTGACTTTATACACAGTAGCTCTGTATATAGTGTCAGTGTATAGGTAATACAGGGATCAAAAGTGACATTATACACACAAGCACTGTATAGTGTACAGGTAATGCAGTGATCATCAGTGACATTATTCACAGGAGTCTGGTATACAGTGTCAGTGTACAGATAATACAGCGATCACTGGTGACATTGTACACAGGAGCTTTGTATATAATACACAGTGTATAGTGTGCTTGTACATGTAATACACTGACTCACCAGTGATGTCTCTAGGTGAAGTCCTTCGCCTTCGCTTTTCATCTTCATCCAACACAGACCGCCATCACTTCTTTCAACCAGGACTCGTCTCTGCAGGAAATAACACAGTTATCTAGAGCACCGCTAGCAGAGCACATTACTTAATTTTTTTCCAACTTCTACACTACACCAGATAAAAAAAGATGACATAGTGTCGCTCTGCACAGTAGCAGGACCCTCCCCCCATTGAAAACAGAATCCTCAAAAAATAAAATACATCACTGCAGTAATAATATCCCTTAATTAGCCCCTACAGTAATAATATCCCCCATCCTGACCTCCTTGTCACTCATTCCTGGCTTCAGCCATATGTTCTTCCATCCTGGCCCCATGTATTTTTCCATCCTGCACTCATGAGTATCCTCTGCCCCCATGTGATGTCCCATCCTACCCCATATGATCTCCGCATCCTGCCCATACGATTTCCCCATCCTGCCCCATCTGTCTCCATCCTGTCCCATCTGTCCCATGATCCTGCCCCATCTGTCCCATGATCCTGCCTCATCTGTCCCATGATTCTGCCTCATCTGTCCCATGATTCTGCCTCATCTGTCCCATAATATTGCCCCATCTGTCCCATGATCCTACTCCATGTGTCCATGATCCTGCCCCATGTGTCTCCATCGTATCCATTCTGCCCCATGATCTGGCGCCATCTGTCTCCATCCTGCTCCATCTGTCTAAATCCTGCCCCATATGTCTAAATCGTGCCCCATCTCTCAGAATCTTGCCCCATGTTCCTGCCTCATCTGTCTCCATCCTGCCCCATGTTCCTGCCCCATCTGTCTCCATCCTGCCCCATCTGTCTCCATCCTGACCCAGGTTCCTGCCCCATCTACCTTCATCCTGTCCCATCTGTCTCCATTCTGCCCCATGATCCTGCACCATGTGTCTCCATTCTGCCCTGTCTCCATCCTGCCCCATGATTCTGCACCATGTGTCTCCATTCTGCCCTATCTGTCTCCATCCTGCCCCATGTTCCTGCAGCATGCGCCTCCATCCTGCCCCATCTGTCTCCATCCTGCCCCATGATCTTGCCCCATCTGTCTCCATCCTGCCCCATCTGTCTCCATCCTGCCCCATTTTCTTGCCCCATCTATCTCCAAACTGTGCCATCTGTCTCCACCCTGCCCCATGATCCTGCACTGTGTCTCCATCCTGCACCATCTGTCTCCATCATGCCCCATGTTGCTGCACCTTATGTCTCCATCCAGCCCCATGATCCTGCGTCATGTCACATGATAGGGCAGAATGGAGATAGATGGGACAGGATGGAGACACATGGTTCACGTGTCTCCGTCCTGCCGTTGAAATATACTGTGGCCTGCCACTTTCAATAAAAAAAACAAAAACATTTTCTCCTTACCTGGCCGAGGTCCAGCGGCGACGTCCCCTCCATCCATTTCAATCACGGTCTCGCCAGCAAATGACAATGACATCATATGCCAGCAACGTGCGCGCTGACATCAACTGCCAGCCTTTGATTGGCTGGCGGCTTTTAACTATTGTAGTGCAGGCCTGCATGGCAATAAATTTTAAGTGAACCTGCGTCTCGAATGCAGGTTCACTTACTACACCAGCAGACTCCTGCCACTGGAGTCCGGTGAGAAGAAGATGGTGGGGCCCGCTGCACAGTAATGCCATGATGGTGGCCCTGTGTTATGAACTGGTGGTTTAGGAGCAACATGGGACGAGCTCTGAAGGAGGTGGTACCTGTACTGACCGCAGTCCCTAAGCTCAACACCACACTAGAAGTAGCCGTGGGATGCTCCTGTCATTCCCTAGGCACCTCGTCACAGCCTAAGATCTAACTACCCCTAAAGATAGAAACAGGAAAGCTATCTTGCCTCAGAGAAAATCCCCAAAGGATAGATAGCCCCCCACAATTATTGACTGTGAGTGGAGAGGGAAAAGACATACGCAGAATGAAACCAGGATGTAGCACAGGAGGCCAGTCTAGCTAGATAGATAGGACAGGATAGAATACTGTGCGGTCAGTATTAAAAACTACAAAAATCCACACAGAGTTTACAAAAGTCTCCACACCTGACTAAAGGTGTGGAGGGTAAATCTGCTTCCCAGAGCTTCCAGCTTAACTGAATTAATCCATACTGACAAGCTGGACAAAACATAGAATGCACAGAACGAATAAGTCCACAACATGTGGACAGAAAAGAGCAAAGCAAGGACTTATCTTTGCAGAACTGGTCAGGATATCAGGGAAATCCAAGAGAGATGTGAATCCAACCAGGAACCATTGACAAGTGGCACTGGCTGAAGAGAAGAGCCAGGCATAAATAGCCGAGCAGAAAGACAATCAGTGGAAGCAGCTGCAGACTGCTAAATCCAAGAAGCAGCCATTCCACTTAAAACCACCGGAGGTAGCCCAAGAGCAGAACTCACAAAAGTGCCACTTACAACCACCGGAGGGTGCCCAAGAGCGGAATTCACAACAGTACCCCCCCCCCCTTGAGGAGGGGTCACCGAACCCTCACCAGAGCCCCCAGGCCGATCAGGACGAGCCAAGTGAAAAGCACAAACCAAATCGGCGGCATGGACATCGGAGGCAACAACCCAAGAATTATCCTCCTGGCCATAACCCTTCCACTTGACAAGATACTGAAGCCTCCGCCTCGAAAAACGAGAATCCAAAATTTTCTCAACCTCATATTCCAACTCTCCCTCAACCAACACAGGGGCAGGAGGATCAACCGAGGGAACAACGGGCACCACATATCTCCGTAACAAACATGGAAAACATTATGAATGGCAAAAGAGGCTGGAAGAGCCAAACGAAAAGACACCGGATTGATAATTTCAGAAATCTTATAAGGACCAATAAACCGAGGCTTAAACTTAGGGGAAGAAACCTTCATAGGAACATGACGAGAAGACAACCAAACCAAATCCCCCACACGAAGCCGGGGACCAACACACCGACGGCGGTTAGCAAAACGTTGAGCCTTTTCCTGAGACAACGTCAAATTGTCCACCACATGAGTCTAAATCTGCTGCAGCCTGTCCACCACAGAATCCACACCAGGACAATCAGAAGGCTCAACCTGCCCCGAAGAAAAACGAGGATGAAAACCAAAATTACAAAAGAAAGGTGAAACCAAAGTAGCCGAACTAGCCCTATTATTAAGGGCAAACTCGGCCAACGGCAAGAAAGCCACCCAATCATCCTGATCAGCAGACACAAAGCATCTCAAATAGGTTTCCAAGGTCTGATTAGTTCGCTCAGTTTGGCCATTAGTCTGAGGATGAAACGCCGAAGAAAAAGACAAATCAATGCCCATCCTAGCACAAAAGGCCTGCCAAAACCTAGAGACAAACTGAGAACCTCTGTCAGACACAACATTCTCCGGAATGCCATGCAAAAGAACCACATGCTGAAAAAACAATGGAACCAAATCTGAGGAGGAAGGCAACTTAGGCAAAGGTACCAGATGGACCATTTTAGAGAACTGGTCACAAACAACCCAGATAATAGACATCTTCTGGGAAACAGGAAGATCCGAAATAAAATCCATGGAAATATGCATCCAGGGCCTCTCAGGGACCGGCAAAGGAAAAAGCAATCCACTAGCGCGGGAACAGCAAGGCTTGGCCCGGGCGCAAGTCCCACAGGACTGCACAAAAGCACGCACATCGCGCGACAAGGAAGGCCACCAAAAGGACCTAGCAACCAAATCTCTGGTACCAAAAATCCCAGGATGACCAGCCAACACAGAACAATGAACCTCAGAAATTAACTCACTTGTCCATCTATCAGGAGCAAACAGCTTCCCCACTGGACAGCGGTCAGGCTTATCAGCCTGAAATTCCCGAAGCACCCGCCGCAAATCAGGGGAGATGGCAGAAAGAATCTCCCCTTCCTTAAGAATGCCAACCGGCTCAAGGACTCCAGGAGAATTAGGCAAAAAACTCCTAGAGAGGGCATCAGCCTTAACATTCTTAGATCCCGGAAGATACGAGACCACAAAATCAAAACGGGAGAAAAACAGGGACCATCGAGCCTGTCTAGGATTCAGCCGCTTGGCCGACTCGAGGTAAATCAGATTCTTATGATCAGTCAAGACCACAACGCGGTGCTTAGCTCCCTCAAGCCAATGTCGCCACTCCTCAAACGCCCACTTCATAGCCAACAACTCCCGATTGCCGACATCATAATTGCGTTCCGCAGGCGAAAACTTTCTGGAAAAAAAAGCACACGGTTTCATCAAAGAACCATCAGAATCCGTCTGAGACAAAACGGCCCCTGCCCCAATCTCAGAAGCGTCAACCTCGACCTGAAAAGGAAGAGAAACATCCGGCTGACGCAACACAGGGGCAGAAGTAAATCGGCGTTTAAGCTCCCGAAAGGCCTCAACAGCCGCAGAGGACCAATTCGTCACATCAGCGCCTTTCTTCGTCAAATCAGTAAGGGGCTTAACCACACTGGAAAAGTTGGCAATGAAACGGCGATAGAAATTAGCAAAGCCCAAAAATTTTTGAAGGCTCTTCACAGATGTGGGCTGAATCCAGTCATGAATAGCTTGGACCTTAACAGGATCCATTTCCCTAGATGAGGGAGAAAAAATAAAACCCAAAAAGAGACCTTCTGAACTCCGAATAGGCACTTAGACCCCTTCACAAATAAAGCATTATCAAGAAGGATCTGGAATACCATCCTGACCTGCTTCACATGAGACTCCCAATCATCGGAAAAAATCAAAATATCATCCAAATATATAGCCATGATTTTATCAAGATAATTGCGGAAAATATCATGCATGAAAGATTGGAACACAGATGGAGCATTAGAGAGCCCGAATGGCATCACGAGGTATTCAAAATGGCCTTCAGGCGTATTAAATGCAGTTTTCCATTTGTCACCCTGTTTAATACGAACAAGATTATATGCCCCTCGAATGTCAATCTTAGTAAACCAACTAGCCCCCTTAATCTGAGCAAACAAGTCAGAAAGCAAAGACAAGGGTATTGGAATTTGACCGTGATCTTATTAAGAAGACGATAATCTATACAGGGTCTCAAGGAGCCATCATTCTCAGCAATAAAAAAGAAACCTGCTCCCTATGGTGACGAAGACGGCCGAATATGCCCCTTCTCCAAAGATTCCTTAACATAACTCCGCATGGCGGCATGCTCTGGCACAGACAGATTGAAAAGTCGGCCCTTAGGGAACTTACAACCTGGAATCAAGTTAATAGCACAATCACAGTCCCTATTTGGAGGAAGGGAACTGGACTTGGGCTCATCAAATACATCCTGGAAATCAAACAAAAACTCAGGGACCTCAGAAGAGGGGGAAGAGGAAATTGACATCAAAGGAACGTCACGATGTACCCCTTGACAACCCCAACTAGTCACAGACATAGTTTTCCAATCCAGCAACGGATTATGTTCCTGTAACCATGGAAAACCCAGTACAACAACATCATGCAGGTTATGCAACACCAGAAAACGGCAATCTTCCTGATGTGCTGGAGCCATGTACATGGTCATCTGCATCCAGTACTGAGGTTTATCCTTGGCCAATGGTGTAGCATCAATGCCCCTCAAAGGAATAGGGCTCTGCAAATGCTGCAAGGAAAAACCACAGCGCCTGGCGAATTCTAAGTCCATTAAGTTCAGGGCAGCGCCTGAATCCACAAATGCCATGACAGAAAAGGACGACAATGAGCAAATCAGGGTCACAGATAAAAGAAATTTAGGCTGTACAGTACTGATGGTAACAGACCTAGCGACCCTCTTAGTACGCTTAGGACAATCAGAAATAACATGAGCAGAATCACCACAGTAAAAACACAGCCTATTCTGACGTCTGAATTCCTGCCGTTCTGTTCTAGTCAAAATCCTATCACATTGCATAGGTTCAAGACTCTGCTCAGAGGACACTGCCATATGGTGCACAGCTTTGCGCTCGCGCAGACGCCGATCAATCTGAATGGCTAGAGACATAGATTCGCTCAAACCAGCAGGCGTAGGGAAGCCCACCATAACATCTTTAAGGGCTTCAGAAAGACCTTTTCTGAAAATAGCAGCCAGAGCATCCTCATTCCATTTAGTGAGCACAGACCATTTCCTAAATTTCTGGCAGTATAATTCTGCCGCTTCCTGACCTTGACACAGGGCCAACAGGGTTTTTTCTGCATGATCCACAGAATTAGGTTCGTTATACAATAATCCGAGCGCTTGAAAAAATGCGTCTACATTCAGCAATGCCGGATCCCCTGACTCAAGGGAGAATGCCCAGTTCTGAGGGTCACCACGCAGCAAGGATATGATGATTTTGACTTGCTGAATGGGATCACCAGAAGAACGGGGTTTCAAAGCAAAAAACAATTTGCAGTTATTTTTAAAGTTCAAAAACTTGGATCTGTCCCCAAAAAACAAATCAGGAGTAGGAATTTTAGGCTCCAAAGCCGGAGTCTGGACAACATAATCTTGGATACTCTGTACTCTTGCAGCAAGTTGATCCACACGAGAAAACAAACCCTGAACATCCAAGCCAGAGCATAAATCCTGAACCACCCAGAGATCAAGAGGAAAAAAAAGACAAAACAGAGCACAGAAAAAAAATGGCTCAGAATTTTTTTTTCCTTCTTTTGAGATGCATTTAATTCATTTCTGGCCACTTGTACTGTTATGAACTGGTGGTTTAGGAGCAAATGGGACGAGCTCTGAAGGAGGTGGTACCTGTACTGACCGCAGTTCCTAAGCTCAACACCACACTAGAAGTAGCCGTGGGATGCTCCTGTCACTCCCTAGGCACCTCATCACAGCCTAAGAGCTAACTACCCCTAAAGATAGAAACAGGAAAGCTATCTTGCCTCAGAGAAAATCCCCAAAGGATAGATAGCCCCCCACAAGTATTGACTGTGAGTGGAGAGGGAAAAGACATACACAGAATGAAACCAGGATATAGCACAGGAGGCCAGTCTAGCTAGATAGATAGTCCAAATAATGCAATGGCGGCCGACAGCACTACTGCAGCATAAAATGGTTGCTCGTCCTAACTCCACAGGACCCAAGTGGAGAGGTACATACCAACGTATTGAAGTGAAGGACAGCATCCAATCCAGGTGAAGACAAGAAACACTTTATTGTGCCATATGTGCAACGTTTCAACCTTTGCTTGACAAAGACCCTCTGAGGTTGAAACGTTGCACATATGGCACAATAAAGTGTTTCTTGTCTTCACCTGGATTGGATGCTGTCCTTCACTTCAATACGTACCTAGATAGATAGGACAGGATAGAATACTGTGCGGTCAGTATTAAAAACTACAAAAATCCACACAGAGTTTACAAAAGTCTCCACACCTGACTAAAGGTGTGGAGGGTAAATCTGCTTCCCAGAGATTCCAGCTTAACTGAATTAATGCATACTGACAAGCTGGACAAAACATAGAATGCACAGAACGAATAAGTCCCCAACATGTGGACAGAAAAGAGCAAAGCAAGGACTTATCTTTGCAGAACTGGTCAGGATATCAGGGAAATCTAAGAGAGATGTGAATCCAACCAGGAACCATTGACAAGTGTCACTGGCTGAAGAGAAGAGCCAGGCATAAATAGTCAAGCAGAAAGACAATCAGTGGAAGCAGCTGCAGACTGCTAAATCCAAGGAGCAACCATTCCACTTACAACCACCGGAGGGAGCCCAAGAGCGGAATTTACAACAGTCCTGCCCATAGCCATTTACAGTGGTGCTCAAAAGTTTACATATCCCGGCAGAATTTTTGCTTTCTTGGCCTTTTTTCAGAGAATATGAATGAAACACCAAAACATTTTCTCCACTCATGGCTAGTGGTTGGATGAAGCCATTTATTGTCAAACTACTGTGTTTCCTCTTTTTAAATCATAATGACAATCCAAAACATCGAAATAACCCTAATCAAAACAACATACACTGGTGATTTTGGCTTGATAATGTGCACAGAAGTTGACACAAATGGGTTTGAATGGCTACTAAAGGTGACATCCTCACCTGTGACCTGTTTGCTTGTAATCAGTGTGTGTGCATAAAAGCTGATTGTGTTTCTGGGATCCAGGCATTTTTCATCCAGCCACTGACGTTTCTGGATTGTGACTCATGGGTAAAGCAAAAGAATTGTCAATGGATTTACGGGAAAAGGTAGTTGAACTGTATAAAACAGGAAAGAGATACAAAAAGATATCCAAGGACTGCCAGTCAGCAGTGTTCAAACTGTGATTAACAAATGGAAAATCAGGGACTCTGTAAAAACAAAACCACGGTCAGGTAGACCAACAAAAATTTCGTCCACAACTGCCAGGAAAATTGATTGGGATGCAAAGAAAAACCCACAAATAGCATCAGCTGAAATACTGGACTCTCTGAAAACTAGCGGTGTGGCTGTTTGAAGATGAACAATAAGGAGGCACTTGAAGAAAAATGGGCTGTATGGTCGAACCGCCAGAAGACAGCCATTACTGCGCAAATGCCACGAAGTATCTTGCCTACAATTTGCAAAACAGCACAGAGACAAGCCTCAAAACTTCTGGAACAAGGTAATTTGGAATGATGAGACCAAAATGTAACTTTTTGGCCACAACCATAAATGTTGCTTTTGGAGAGAGGTCAAAAAGGACTATGATGAAAGGAACACCATTCCTACTGTAAAGCACAGAGATGGATCGCTGATGTTTTGGGGATGTGTGAGCTACAATGCCACAGGAAACTTGGTCAAAGTTGAAGGAAAGATGAATGCATCAGCAAATACTGGAGGCAAATTTCCAATCATCAGCCCGGAAGCTGCGCATGGGACGTACTTGGATGTTCCAACATGACAACGATCCAAAACACAAGTCCGAATCGACCTGTCATTGGCTACAGCAGAACAAAGTGAAGGTTCTGGAGTGGCCATCTCAGTCTCCTGACCTCAATAGTATTGAGCCACTCTGGGGAGATCTCAAGCACGCAGTTCATGCTAGACAGCCCAGGAATTTACAGGAACTGGAGGATTTTTGCCAAGAAGAGTGGGCAGCTTTACCATCTGAGAAAATAAAGAATCTCATCCACAACTACCACAAAAGACTTCAAGTTATCGTTGATGTTAGAGGGGGCAATACATGGTAATAAGAAATGGGGTATGTGAACTTTTGATCGGGGTCATTTGGATGTTTTGGGTTGTCATTATGACTTAAAAAGAGAAAGCACAGTCGTTTGACAATAAATGATTTCACCCAACAACTAATCACAAGTGAAGAAAAAGTTTGGTGTTATCATTCATATTCTCTGAAAAAAGGCTAAGAAAGCAAAAATTCTGCTGGGGTATGTAAACTTTTGAGCACGACTGTATGTGGAGGTCACTTTGAAATTATTAAGGATGTTTGTGTGAAAGGTCTTCGCATCTAATCTAATTTTTGGGGAAAAATTGCAGAAGCTTGCAAATAAGAATTTCAAAAGATTTGCTCTTCTCTACTAGAAATAATTTGGCAAATTGCACATTCTACAGGAGTCAGGGAACTGATCACATTGTAAGATTAGGCAGTTAAAGAAGAATGACATGGTTTACGACGATAAATATGAAGAATATACAAGTTTAAGTGATTTTCTGTGTTGTATTGAACTGTTTTCTCATCAGACATCATTAGCAGCAGATCTTACACATGACACGTTATGGGGGACATTTCCAGGTTCAGATCAATTACACTAGAATACTGGAGTAGTCGGCTTCCCCAGAGTATTTTAGCAGAGGATATAAAACCTGGATTGTCTGACGGGCCACTTGCAATGTAATGCCAGGTGGTCACTTTAACCAGGGCTTGGAAATGTCGTTGCCTATTGTACAGCTGGGGTAGACTCAGCTTTATATGTTCCGTGGATCAGAGAGAAGCACAAATCTTTAGCAGATACTGTTATACCCCAAAACATTCCAACTGGTCTCTACAAATGGAATGGGAGTGTGGGACCGAAGACATAAAGCTACATCTGTGTGTGCAGAAATGGTTGGGGATTGGTGTATTTTTGGCTACACATTGTGTGTCATGGGGTTTGTGCCTTCACACTGGAATGAGTTTTATGGGAGCACATCGCATTGTATTCGTTAGGGATATTGTTAAAGAGTGCTTAAGCCAATATTTCAAAGTAATGAAACAGCCTTATACCTTAGGATCTCCTTAATAAATATATAATAAATATTACCATATCACAGAACAGCAATAAGGGCTAGGACATGGAACGCCATTTCAAGCCCCTAATACCACCCCTGGGACTTCCGTGCCCACAGAGGCTGTAATTCTTCCTTCCTAACCAGCATTGACATCGCACTTTGTTTAAGACAAATTGACTAGTTTGTGCATATGTAACTAGAAGGAGTGGAAAGGTATAAATATGGAAAGTGAAAATGTGAAGCCAGTCTCTGCTTATCTCTTTGGTGTAAGAAAAAAAAGGAAAACTGTACACCGGCTTGTCAGAATAGATTGTTGTGACCACCAAAATGAATATTACAGCAGCAATAAAAAAAAAGAGTACAAGAAAAAGAGGAGAACCATATAAGGTGCATCTCACAAAATTAGAATATCATCAAAAAGTTAAAGGGAACCTGTCAGCAGTTTTGGCCGATATAAGATACAGCCACCACCTTTCAGGGCTTATATACAGCTTTCTATAATGCTGTAGATGAGCCCCCAATGTGACCTGCAAGAGAAGAAAAATCAGCTTTATTATACTCACCGGAGGGGGCGGTCCGGTCCGATGGGTGTCCTGTGTCCGGCGCTTCCCATCTCCTTGCGATGCCATACTCCTGTTGCTTAATCTCTCCCCGGCATCGCGTTTCTGCGCAGGCGTACTTATCTGCCCTGTTGAGGGCAGAGTAAAGTACTGCAGTGCGCAGGCGCTGGGCCTCTCTGATCTTTCCCAGAGCCAGTGACCCACAAAGTTCAAACACAAAACTCCTTTAATGTATTTCTTCACAGCATTAAATGTCCCAATTCACACAAGTGCACATAATCTCAGGGCATAGTATTTAGTGTCCATTTCAGAGCACTACATACTACACGGCATCCATTCATTTACAGTCACTAAACACGCTGGCCTTCCCTTTGACCAGTAGCCATGGGTGACTGCACCGCCATGTCAATGTCTCTTACTCACAGTCGTACACAGTCCTTGATAGCCTCATGTTTGCAGTCATTATACACGCCAGTCCTTCTTCGGGCACAGGACGGTCTACCTCTGAGACCAGTTACCGTGGACAGCAGCACCGCTGTGTACGCTGTGGGTGCCAGGCCTTTTGGCTCCGCTCTGTCCTGTGTGTCTTCACACAAAGCTCTGCAGAGCCTCCGCTCTGCACTCTCACCTACACCAAAACTGAAAGTGGCCCTGGCACACCCAAACCCTTTACTGCAGGGCTTTTAACAAAGAAACCTGTGGCCTTGAGCCACATGGAAAACCTGGATCTGGAATGAAACAGACTGCACAACTACCATATTTCAGTCTGTTTCACAACACAACATCCCAGAGGAGGTTTCCCCTACATCTGCCTTGGATACTAGCATGCCCAAGACTAACACTTACTTTTATTGTTTCTAGTCTGAATTGCAGCTACCACTACGCCCATGTGACTGTCATGCACTCCTATGGCCTTCATATGCCTCCATGGACAACCTGGGGAGAACAAACCGTGACCCCTACCTGTGACACCGGACACTGCCTCACATATTCCATAGGGAAGGAAGAGGCCAGGTACTTAAACTATATCATTGGGAGAAGCAAAATCAAGCCACAGGTGAACAAGGACAAGGCAATTCAGAAGTGGCGGCAACCACATTCCAAGAAGCAGGTGATGGCGTTTCTTGGAATTGTGGGATATTACCAGCACTTTATCCTTTATCCCAGATTTGGCCATAATTGGCGCACCACTGATGGATCTCCTTAAGGGCACCAAATCGATGATGGCCAAGTGGACTATGGACTCCTGGCATTCCAGGAGCTAAAGCGGGCTCTGTGTAAACATCCAGTCCTGGTAGCACCCGACTCCTGCAAAGAATTTGTGGTCTAGATGGATGTTTCAGAAGTCGGGTTGGGAGCCATGCTGTCTCAAGAAATAATTAGGGAAGACAATCACATCCTGTATCTGAGCAGGAACCTTTCTTACTGCAAGAAAAACTATGCCATTGTCGAGAAAAAATAAATAATAAAATTGGTTGTTGATATGCTGAAGTATTACCTACTAGACCATAGATTTATACTAGTGTCGGACCATGCAACTCTAAGATGGTTAAGGGAAAAGAAGGGTAAGAATGCCAGAGTGACTAGGTGGTTCTTAGACCTCCAGGACTTAAGTTTCTACGTACAACATAGACCCGGGAAATTGCACGATAACGCGAATGTTCTCTCCTGAATTCCCTGTTTGATTTTTGAAGGTGCCAAAACCCTCAGCCTTGGGCCTAGGGGGGGACATGTGTCTGGGTCACTGGCGATGTATGTGAGGGGAGATATGTGGCACGAAGGCTGCTATCTTCCTAGGGGGGGACATGTGTCTGGGTCACTGGCGATGTATGTGAGGGGAGATATGTGGCACGAAGGCTGCTATCTTCCGTGATGTGAAACCCCCAAATTTCTCTCCAGCATGTGCTGAGAGGGGTTAATCGGCCATGGCAGGGTTGGGTTTTTGTGGGTGGCTGTAAGAGATGGGCAGGATGGCCACTCACCATATTTCTACCTCAAGGGTATGGTTGGTGTAGTTAAATGTCCAGCTACTGTTTTTTTTTTCTCTGCTGGTTGAGTCAGTAGCTCCAGTTGCAGCTGAAGTTTAATGGATCCTGAGCCAGTGAATCCCTTAGGCCGGCGTCACACTTACCGTATAAAAAATTGGTCCGATTGTGACGGCCAAAAATCGCACAAATGTTCCCGAACAGTGATCCGTATGTTATCTGAGTGCAATGCGAGGATGTGATTTCCTCGCATCTAGTAACAGTGTGACATCTGTATGGCATCTGTATGCAATGCGATTTTAACATGAGCTTTTACATACAGCAGTTCTCTGTAAAAGCTTATGTTAAAATTGCATTGCATACGGATCCAATACGGATGTCACACTGATGGTCCGTGTTGTGTGTGTTTTTCTTGCACCCATAGACTTGCATTGGCGAGTCTCGGCCGAGATATGCTGACCAACGCAGCATGCTGCGATATCACTCGGATCCTGAATACGGCTGAGAAAACAACGGATGATAGGAGTTGCCCCATAGATTAACATTGGTCCGAGTGCTATGCAATTTTTTATCGCAAAGCACTCGTCCATATTACGGTCTAGTGTGACTCCGGCCTTAGGCATATGGGCTGTGATATAAGTTATCTTTTGTTTTGTCATTATGCCGGAAAGGCCATGTTTATTTTGTTAAATCCTGCAATGCTTTATGTCGTGGTTCAATAATCGAGCAGATTAACCCAAGAAGTGTTCATGTGTCTACCTCTGAAAGCAGCAGAGTGAGCCAATCTATCACAATACATATACATGCCCTTCATCCTGGTAAATATGTCCCTCATCGTGGTATATATGCGCCTCATCCGGACCCATCCAGATATATATAAATATATACCCTATCCTGGTATATATGTCCCTTATCTTAGGCCCCATCCTTGTATACATGTCCCTCATCCTGGTATATATCTCCCTGATACTGGCCCCACCCTAGTATATACAGTGGCATGTAAAAGTTTGGGCATTCCTGGTCAAAATTACTGTTATTGTGAACAGTTAAGCAAGTTGAAGATGAAATGATCTTGTTAACCCCTTCATGACCGGAGGCATTATTGTGGCGCCCCAGGGTCCTGGTCGTCACAGTGGCATTACTTTCCCCATGGGGAGAGTGGTGTCACGCTTGGAAGCGATGAAGGATATCTTTCACCTGGTAAATTTCACATACAATGTGTTCACACTCCAGGCCAGAAGGGGGAGCTCTGAACCCGGACTAAGGGGAACTTCCTTATATTCTGGCTGGAGGGAAAGTTAGTAGGCAATCTGAGAGAGACAGTGAAAGAGGGCAGACAGACCTAGAGGGGCGGAAAGTCTGAAGCAGCCGTGTGGTCCGAGGAACCACAGCTCCTGGAGCAAGGGAACAGAAAGCACGGACAGCTTGTAGAAGAAGAATAGGAGGGAGAAAGCAAAGGAGAGAAACACCAGAGAGCAGAGCTGAGAAGAGGCTACCTCCCTGGCTAGTGCAGATTCCAGTAGTCGGAAAACCGAGGCCGTGCTGAACTCTAAAGTGGCATAGCTGAAACCGGCAGGGAAGCTGGATTGCAGATCACCTGTCCACATTTATACCCAGGAGACACAGTGATAATTATAGGGCCCGGGTCATCCAAGAGACCCTGTTAAAACGCCCAGTTGACCTGTCATACAGGTTGTGTCCTATACTTTATGGGGGACTGAGAAAAACTGTGAGGACCTCATGTGAAGCCTTAGGCAGTAAGGGACCACATCACCACCGCACTTGGAGGAAGGCTTTGACCTCCACCTGGTGAAGGAGACTCTGGAATCGCTTCTAAGCTGGCCGGACCCTGCCTGTCCCTGTTGTCTGGTGCCCTGTACTGCGATTGCTTGAAGCTACAGTAAACCAGGTAAAGACTGCAAACCTGTGTCCTCGTTATTCGTCATACCATCCACCACACCATCGGTGCCTTACACCTGGGAAGCCCTGGGGACCCCGCTTCACCTGTGGGAAGCATTACCATCTTGCTGCGACAACATCACCCCAGAGGACCCCTTTAAGCAGCGTCAGTCCCTACTGACCAAACACCACAGGTGGCGTCACGAACAACAGACTTTATCAAATACCCTTAAAAGACCTTCCCCTTTAATTGGACGCCCAGGGCCACGGACCGGGTCGCAGCAACCGTGACATCCCCTTTAACACCGGACCTGGTACCGAGTACCCCACTGCCCAGGAGGGGCGATCCATTATCATTTTTGCATTTTCATTTTTGGCTCTCCTTCCCAGAGCCATAACTTTTTATTTATTTTGGCCAATATGGCTTGTTTTTTGTGGGACGAGTTTTACTTTTGAACGATACCATTGGTTTTAAGATATCATGTACTGGAAAATGGGGGAAAAAATTCCAAGTTCGGTGAATTTGCAAAAAAAGTGCAATGCCAGTGTTGTTTTTTGTTGTGCCATTATCCAATATCCGAAGCGTCCCATTTTTCGTGATCCCAGGTTGGGTGAGGGCTTTTTTTTTGTGTGCCAAGCTGACATTTTTTAACAATACCATTTTGGTACAGATCCGATCTTTTGATCAACCGTTATTGCATTTTAATGAAATGTCGTGGCGACCAAAAAAACGTAATGTGCATGAGAATAACTAAAAAAAAACATGAAGCCTAGAACACAAAATGAAAAGTTGCCAAGGATTGGAACAAAGGAGCACCTGCTTCTTGAATATCCAAAATTAAGACTTCTTGTCTGTTTCCCACAGAATCTCCTGTTTAATTACCTGTCCATGGCAGGAGGCAAGGAGAAGTTGTTGGGAATCCGTCTTTTCAACTAGTCTTCCTTGCGACTTGAGCCCCGGCAGTTTTTAAAGTATGTTTTTCTCTAAATCACTGCAGCGTTTGAGTCAAACATGCCTGGCTGAACACATTTAGCTATCATCTGATACATGCATCCCATAGGTCGGCTGACAGGTTCACTGTGACATTTATACATATGTTCTTTCTGGTGTTTTTGAAGTCCAATACAAAAGACTGTAGGAAAAAAGACAGAAAAAAATGTGATCAGATCACGCTGCATAAAAAAAAAAAAAAAATCAACAGTAACTCCAAAAATGCTAGAAATAATCCAGAAAAGACTTTTTTTTTACTATTTTGCTCTAGACTGACCCCTCAAGATTCAGGACTGTTTTGCCGTTAACGAGACCAGAATTGATTTTGTTTTGATTTTTTAATATATAGGTAGATAATTATAGAAATTATTTTAAGTATTTAATATTTTTCATGGGGGAATGGAAATGGGAATAACTATCGTTTTTCTCCATTATACCATATATGTGTTGTGTATCTTTTTTCCACTTTTGCAAACTGAAACTTTTTCATGGTTTTTAAAACTTTGATTCATTATTTTTATTATTCTTTTAGCTGTGTTCCCCCAATGAGTATTTAGTGAGTTTCTGACGTTGCAGATTTTCTGCAGCATTTCTGTGCCTAATTTACTGTAGGTAAATTAGGTTACTTGCATTATTTTCATAGCATTATTGTGTGCATTTTTTACCATAAGTGTTTTTTAGGGATAGATAAAGAAAAAAATAAATCATAAAGCTTCTCCTATACTTTGCAATGTTAAACACGACAGCACACAGTTTATACACAGAGGTGATCCGTGTGCTGTACATGTTTTTTATGGGCCCATAGACTTGTATTGGTCCTTATGCTGCCAGAAAAAAAACAGACATGTCTCTGTGTATTTTGCGTGGACACACAGTCTGTGGAAAAAACATGAACAATTGAATAGCCGCAAAGATTATGATGGGTATGTGTGGTATCCATGAAAAAAACAGATACACCACGAAAGTGCCACTCAGACGTCTGAATGATGCCTAACTCCCATCCATTTTGCTGCAACTGTAAGATGCGCGCTGTCCAAAAAATCACCAAAAACTAATTGTGGGAATTTAACCTTTCTGGACTTTACAACGTGAACCTCTCATTGCTTTAATATTGATATTAAAGTATTACTATCTGTCAGTGGTGGAAAGACAGACGATTTATTAGCACATAGAGATGGGCGAACCACTGGATGTTCGGGTCCAGCCGAACAGTTACAAAAAGTTCAGGTTTGGGTAACAGAACAATACCCGGACCTGAACTCGGACCCCATTCACTTGAATGGGGGCACGAACATCCAGTGTTTGCAACGCTGTCATGAGCATGATAGTGCTGCAAACACTGCTTCTGATCGGCGGTAAAATCATTACCGCCAGTCAGACAGCCGCGGTTCCCATGCGGTCAAATGATAGTGTGTGTCACAATAGGACTGGTGAGTAAACTGGGACCAGGGGCATCTTTCCTGGCCCTAGCACTAAGGAGCGCCCTAGCTCGCCCTGTTCCCCGGGATATCTCAGATGGCGAGGATGCTGGGGCCTCCACCATTGCCCTGTCTCCTAGCTGCAGCCCTGTTTCTGTCCCCTTCCCCCACCCGAGGAAGAGAGGCGCTACTGTGTACCACAGTACACCAACCTGACAGACAGGGGAACAAAGACAAGGGTAAAAAAAATTCCACTCACACAAATATAATCTCACAAATAACAGAGGTATCCACCAGGGTGTGAAGGATGGGGGAAGAAAATAAGGCAGGTAAGGATAAGGAACTTCCAAGCGTACAAACCAAATAACAGTCGCACAATAAACTCCTCCAGCTCTCCAGACACCAGTTCCTCTCTCTCCAGGTCTATCTAGCAACTGCTAACTCAGACCAAAAGCCTTTTTCTGATCCATGATGGATCCTATCACAGCGCTAACAGGGCAGTTGCAGCAGCTCAGTTTGGAGGTGGTGGATTTACGCACAGTGGTTCACAGCACCCTGTTATATCTGGTGTGAGGATCTCGCCCTCCAGGCTAACCATTGTGGAGCCCAAGGTTGTGCTGCCAGACAGGTTCTATGATGGGCAGGACAAGTTTGTTGTGTTCTGTGAGGCCTGTAAACTTTATTTCCGGCTGCGTCCGGTATCCTCTGGTACAGAGCAGCAACGGGTGGGGATTGTTATCTCGCTCCTGCAGGGGGACCCGCAAGCATTTTCTCTCCCATTTGACTCACAGTCACTTCAGACAGTAGTGGGTTTCTTTCAGGCTTTGGGCTTGGTGTATGATGACCCTGATTGCGTCTCCTTGGCCGAGTCATCTTTGCGCCAACTTCAGCAAGGAGACCATCTTGCGGAGGAATACTGCTCCAAATTCCGGCGGTGGGCCACCGCCACTAGGTGGAATGACCCAGCCCTCCGTAGTCAGTTCTGCGAGGGTCTCTCTGTGAGAGTAAGAGATGCGTTAGCTCTCTATGAGACTCCTGACTGCCTTGAGGTGGCCATATCTCTGGCAATCCAGGTTGATCGCCGTCTTTGCCAGCGACATAGGAAGTCACCTCTGGGGGCAGGAGGTCCAAGTTTGAGCGTGATCAGTACTGATTCCACTGTGCACCCATGCAAGTGGGTGCAGAGTCCCAACCTAGCAAACTTGCATTAATCTGGCATAAGGGGGGAGTGTGTTTCTGTTGCGGCAAGAAGGGTCATTTTTGAGCACATGTCCTATCCGTCACTTGTTTAAACAACCACAGAAAAACTAAAGGGTCCTGGGTTGCGAGGAGGTTGGCAACTTGGGTGTACTCATAACCCCGGTGGGAAACACTCGTTTTTTCCTTCCAGCTATTTTATACGTGGGTGAAAATAAGGTGGACATTTCCGCCTTCTTGGACAGTGGGGCGAGGTTTAATTTGGTAGATGCTAGGTTCGTTCTGGACCAAGGCCTTGTCCCACATACCTTGTCCAGACCGATACCCAGTATAGCTATCGATTCCGGCCCTCTTAAACAGGGACACTTCATGCAGGTGGTCCGTGACTTACGGCTACAGGTGGGGACCATACACTCTGAGGTATTAAACTGCTATGTGCTTGTGGGCCTGCCCTCACTTGTGGTGCTGGGACTTCCTTGGCTCACTCTGCACAATCTGGTAATTGATTGGCAGACACAGGAAGTGGTAAAGTGGAGTACATACTGTCAAGGACACTGTTTGGGTACCCAGTTGGCAAGGGTGGATACCCAGTCCGTGCCCTATTACCTGTCAGACATTGAGGATGTGTTTTCTGAGCAGGGGAGACAAGAGCTTCCCCCTCATCATCCTTATGATTGTGCCATTAATCTGGTTCCTGGTGCCAAGCTGCCCACTGGCCAAGTAGGCAGGCCATGAAGAACTATATTACGGAAAGTCTGGCTAAGGGTCATATCTGACTATCCTCTTCTCCCCTTGCTGCGGGGTTCTTTTTCGTCAAGAAGAAGGATGTGGGTTACATCCTTGCCTGGATTTCCGGGAACTTAATGTGATCACTGTCTGTGATCCTTATCTGCTACCTCTGATCCCTGACCTCTTTAATCAAATTGTTGAGGCAAAATGGTTCTCTAAGATGGACCTCAGGGGGTGTACAACCTCATCCGCATTAAGATGGGGGATGAGTGAAAGACTGCGTTCAATATGCCAGAAGGACAGTACGAGAATCTGGTGATGCCTTTTAGGTTGGCGATTTGTTCCCGCCGTCTTCCAGCAATTTATTAATTACATCTTTAGTCACCTAGTATGCAGGTTTGTTGTTCTCTACCTGGATGATATTCTTGTTTATACACCTGACCTTGAGTCACACCAGCCACATGTTAGACAAGTTCTACACATATTACGTGACAATAAATTGTATGTCAAACCTGAGAAGTGTATGTTCTTTGTTGAGCAGATCCCTTTCTTTGGATATGTATTATCTACCACGGGTTTTCACATGTATCCGTCAAAAGGCCGGGCGGTATTGGAGTGGGATCGTCCTGAGGATTTGAAGGCCTTACAAAGGTTTTTGGATTTCGCCAATTACTACCCTAAATTCATAAGAAACTTTTCAGTAGTAGCCAAACAGCTCACTGATATGACTAAGAAGGGGACGGACTTCTCCAGGTGGTCCTGTCCTGCCAGGGAGGCATTTGACACATTGAAAAGGTGTTTTGCTTCTTATTCATCAGTGATCATGACTAAGGCCACCAGGTCGAAACGAGTAGATCGTCATTAGGTTCTATAACCAGGGTGTACTGAGTGCTGGATACCATATATATGGATATATTTTTAATTTATTTTCATTAAAAGTTATTTTTTTACCTTCACCACTCGCTGGACACATCTGCTTTTCTGTTGGATTCATTGTGGCTACTTCACCCTGGTCCGTGCGAGGTGTTTGGTGATCACACAGGAGGTCAAGATAAAAGACATGGTGAGTTGATTTTTTTTTCTCTACTATATTTGTGTGAGTGGATATTTCTTTTACTCTTGTCTTTGTTCCCCTGTCTGTCAGGTTGGTGTACTGTGGTACATGGTAGCGCCTCCCTTCCTCAGGTGCGGGAAGGGGACAGAAGCAGGGCTGCAGCTAGGAGACAGGGCAATGGCGGAGGCCCCAGTATCCTCGCCATCTGAGATATCCCAGGGAACAGGGCGAGCTAGGGTGCTCCCTAGCGCTAAGGCTAGGAAAGGTGCTTCCGGTCCCAGTTTACTCACCAGTCCTATCGTGACAGTGTGAGCCTGCAGTTGTGATAGGAGGTAAAAAGTTTAGCTCTGGTCACTGGCGTCGGCTGATGGGACTACAACTAATACATTTTAATTTTAATAAATAACTTTTTAAAAATGGCGTTGAGTCCCCCCATTTTTGACAACCAGCCAAACTAAAGCAGACGTTTGGGGGCAGGTATTCGCAAACTTGTAAGGGGCCATGGATATTGACCCCCCCCCCCCCCAGCCTAAAAATAGCAGCCTGCAGCTTCGCAGAAACAGCGCATCTTTGCCCGACTCTTCCCACTTGCCCTATAGCGGTGGCAAGTGGGGTTCATATTTGTGGGTTTGATGTCACCTTTGTATTGTCAGGTGACATCAAGTCCACAGCTTAATAATGGAGAGGCGCCTATAAGACATCTATCCATTACTAATCCTATCGTTATATGGTAAATAAAGACACAGCTTAAATAAAGTATTTTATTTGAAATAAAGCAAAACACTCTTTTACTTTTTTATTTGAAAATAACAAGCACAGTTTTACTCACCTAATGCCCGTTCCATTGAATCCTTCATCTCCTGTAATAAAACAAAAATTAAAATTAACAATTTTGCTCTTTTTAGGTACAAGTGGGAAGCCAGTAGTCATGTCACCACTCGGCCCTTGTGTATAATAAAGAAAAACAAGGCGCACAACTATAAATCAAATAGCAGGGAGGTGCCAAAAGGCCGGTAGTAAAGGACCATATGAACGAAACAGAGAAAAAAGAACTACCGTAAAGCCTGCACACTACACCAAATAATATATGAAAATATTTTTATTAGGTACAAAAAACACAGCAAAAAACACATATAAAACATAAGTAAAACCAGAAAACTGGCACCCCACTCATGGACCCTCTACAAGCATGGCAATTGTTTCATGCAGCAAAGATGGTGTAGTAACAGCAGATACACAAAATAATAAGCATATAAATGTAAGTATATAATAGTTATAAAAACCATCTAAGCTAATGCCAATGCATCTGGAAGGAAAATACATGAACCCCCTATAGTGACCCTATAGCATATATAACGCTCCGCCACATCTAATAAAGTGGCCAGAGTGCATAATATACGGACCCCAGTGGGCTTATAACGGAGGGTGAGTAATACTCAAAAACTATCCAAAAGGGCCGTAGTCGTCCATGAAGGACAGATACCCAGGTCAACACAGATAGAAAAGGCCATAGAACACGGCCACAGTCATATGTGTACCAAGAATGGCACAGGGCCAAGTGCCAAAGACCAAATAGCAAATGACACCAGCAGGCCAACGTACGGGTTACGGCGATACGCGTTGGGTCGCGCCCCACTCTCATTTTCATCTGGGGCCCTCTCCTGGTTGGTATCTCCCTCTTTGTTGGCCTGCTGGTGTCATTTGCTATTTGGTCTTTGGCACTTGGCCCTGTGCTATTCTTGGTACACATATGACTGTGGCCGTGTTCTATGGCCTTTTCTATCTGTGTTGACCTGGGTATCTGTCCTTCATGGACGACTATGGCCCTTTTGGATCGTTTTTGAGTATTACTCACCCTCCGTTATAAGCCCACTGGGGTCCGTATATTATGCACTCTGGCCACTTTATTAGATGTGGCGGAGCGTTATATATGCTATAGGGTCACTATAGGGGGTTCATGTATTTTCCTTCCAGATGCATTGGCATTAGCTTAGATGGTTTTTACCACTCGGCCCTTGTGGTGGTCACACGGACATAGCGACTGTGCTCATGCAATTATCATGATGTTCATGTTTGGCACTCTGTGTAAGCTACATTCTGCAGCTGATCTACACAAATATTGTTTTGCCAAAGTGACACCAAAAAAGTCAGCTGAAATGCCATGAAAAATGCATCAACTGTTGTGTGTGAATCCAGTCTTAGGCTGGAATTACATATTGATTTAAATTTAAAAAAAAAGCCAAAAGTGGATTTAAAAAAAAAACCAAATACTTTGCTGTTTCTTTATATAACTTCCTATCAAGGAGTCAGTAGACCACCTTCCCTTGAACGAGTGTGCAATTTAACGTTTTCGATCTATTAGATTGGACAGCCTATAGGGATGCAATGTTTCAGGGTGAAATATCTGTACATAGAGCCTCCGTGCAGAGGGACCTTTCCTAAAATGTATGTAAAACATGATTGGTAAAGTAGATCGGCAATTGGGATCAGGAGGGAGAGATTTGCTCTTTTGGCACGGACTGGATCATGCATCGTGGTTGGGCATGTCTTTGTCCTTTCCAATTCCTCGTTGAACTTGACAGACATTTGTCTTTTTTGAGTACTGTGTAACATAAAGTATTGTCCTGGACGGACATTGTCATGCAAATAAAGTCTCCATTTAACCCGTGCATGACCTGGTCCTGCATGATGTCCTGGCTGTCACTCAGCTTTCCCAGAAACAGAAGTAGCCAAGAACCAATGAATAGATGGTCTAAAAAATGTGTACAACTTGACAGAGACATTTAGGTGGAGAAACTGAATCAATTGCATGTGTGATGACGTTTAACCCACTACTTCCCATCCCGTGTTTTACCAGTCTTTCATGATAGCAGAGACGAAGATGAACACAAAACCTGAGGGAATTCTAGGGATTGAGGAATAACACGGTGCGTGTAGCAGGCGGGCAATGTGCCGCGGCAGGTGCAGTCGGTATTCTCTCATAGTGAGCAGTGGTACTCGGTGGAGAAGGTCCCCATGTGTCTTAGAGGGGTGTGTGTGACTGAGAACGAGAGGGGGGCAGGGAAGAGGGTTTGGTTAGATGAGAGGAATAATTCCGTGAAGGACATTACATCCCGAGCAAGCTCTTCCCCCCACCTTTCTATGAATGCTGCGTATCTCTTCAGACATTGTATCAGGCCCGGCGTATAGAGCGGCGCAGTAAAGATGAGTTATGCGCTTGTGACAGGCTGCGAGATCTGATGATGGAAATGTTAATGGCCGCTCGCTGCCTTGCTTTATGGCCGCTGTAATACAGACTTCAATCATAAAAAGCATCGCCCTACATTTTAATGGCCCTCATCATCCTCTCTCCTCTGCCTATATCCCACAGATAAATCACGCCCAGCACTGCAAATGAACAGCCCGTCTTTGGACGCCACACTCCAGCTTCTGATTGGCTTTTGTCAGCTACGGCATGGCTTGCGGGAGATGGATCTCAGTTTTGCTGGTTTTGGTTCATTCTCACCATGAATTTGGGAGTTTGTGGTTTAGAGTATTTGCTTATTCTGTTAGTTTTGTTTGTTTTTTTTTTACATAGAAACGTAATTTTCCTCACAGTTTGTCATTAGTAGTGGATGTGTCAAAGCATATAGCGCAGAGAAGCCTATAGAAAGAAGTAACATGGCAGAAATCTATCTGACATAATTGTTTCTGATAATTATATTATTCCTTTCTGGAATAAAAACAGAATCCAAATCAGGGAGGAATAGTCCTATACAAACACGTCTGTGATAAACCTACAGGAATGTAAATGACATAAGGTACTTAGCTGGCACTATTTTGATTAAAAAAATGTAAATCCATCCCACCGTGACAAGGTGTACCTGATCATGGCTGATTTTAGCAACTGAAAAGTTCTGATAATACACATACAGTTTGACTTAAAAAGGGTTATCTTTTTCCTATGTGGCTATTCACTTATCGGCAGGTATCTGTTAGCTACCCGCAGTGTGCTGTGCGATACTCTCCGCCTGCTCAGAACGGTCACCGTCTGTTCCTGATGTCGATACTTCTACTAAGGTGGCGTCACATTTTTTCTCTTCCAATATGCTCTGACGACAAGGCATCACAGCCAATATCATGTTAATTGACAGCTGACTCATCTCTGCCTATCTCAATGAATAGGGGTCATTCAGACGTCTGTACAAATTGGAAAATACCTTGGACCTATTTGCTCGGACGTCTGGTTACGCCCATAGTGCGATATACTTTGCATGGACGAAGGTGCCGTGAGCAAAGATGCTGGAAATCAGTATCACTGTCAGAGTTGGTTGCACGGCTCATGAGAGTGATGATGATGTCTGTAAAATGCTCCAGAATATGATGACACTATATAAGCCAAGTATAATAAATAAAAAATAATAACTCTAATACAGTAGAATCAATAGCAACATTGACTTTTTCATTTCAACAATGTCTTTATATCCATCAATGCAAATATACATCCATTTTCCGTTTTTAATAATAGAACTTAAACCTAAGACAATCACCACAGTATCAGAAGATCCAAATATAGCATGGTGTAGACGAGGTGGAAATTTCATTCCAAATAGGAACAGGCAGAGACGCTGTGGCAGATCTAATAGCTCAGACCTGAGCGACGTTTTAAGGATCCACCCTCTTCCTTGAGTACACACTAGTTCGTCATATCCTCCTTTAAAAAGTTAACGTCATGTAATACCCAACACCAATCCTGAAACAGGTATTCACCAACACAAAGTAGCAAGTATTTGTGAAGTGTAAAGGAAATGATATATGATTTTTTAATTATTTTAAAAATATAAATCTGAAAATTGTGATGTTCATTTGTATTCAGAACCCTGCAGTCTAATACTCTTAACTAAAATCCCGAGAGACAAATTGCCTCAGTGACAAATTGCCCCACAGCATGATGGCCATAATATATACCCCCACAGTATGATGGCCCCACATATATTTACCCCCACAGTATGGTGACCAGCCCCAGCCCAGCACCTGTATATACATCAGCCCCACTGTATTACAGATGCTGGGGCTGATGTATTTTATTTTAAATATGTTTCTGGGCACAAATTATTACATTCACTCACCCAGAGACCATCACTGATACGCGATTGCAGCTGGCGCGCGCGGGTAGGAGCTCCGGAGTGTGTTTACCTGGACTCCCTGCAGCCAGGGGCGGGAGTGCAGAGCTCGCTCTCTCCACCCACAAAGAACGTCCTGACGTTGACATTCTTAACCCCTATGTGCGTCGCAAGCACCGACTGATGCTTGGGCGTGCGCAGGAAAAACAGGCCGGTGGCCGCATCAGCAGGCAAGCGGCCAGATGAGCTGGCACCACCAGCCAGCAGCCGCCAGCTGACATGACACAAACGTATCACTGCCCAGTAGGAAAATGCCCGCTTGGGCAGATTATCAATCCGGGCCTGCTCTCCATCCAATCTCACTGAGCTAGAGTTAGTTTGCAGAGCAGAATGGGCACAAATTTCAGCCTCTAGATTTGCAAAGCTGGTAGAGTTGTACCCCAAAAGACTTGCCGTAGTAATTGCAGCGAAAGGTGGTCATACAAAGTATTGACTATGGAGAACTGAATGCAAACGCATGTCACAATTTTCAGATTTATATGTTTAAATTATTTAGAAAACCAGGTATCATTTCCTTTATGCTTCACAAATACTTGCTACTTTGTGTTTGTTTATGACATAAAATCTCGATAAAGTACATTTAAGTTTGTGGATGTCACGTGAAAAAAATGTTCATGGGGAGTTCCCTGAAAAGTTCCCTGACTGTAGTAAATTTATTGTGGTGGCCCATAGAAGCTGAAAAATTAAACAGCTCGGACAACCCTTCTCAATCACTGTATCCCCCTGGAGCGCCCCCAGACGCAGGGCCGTGGGGTACTCGGTACCGGTCCTCTCTGTCTCGGTCCTGGGGTTGTCACGGTGGCTAGACCCAGTCCGTGACCCTGCTAAGGGGCGTCCAATGAAGGTGATGAAAGTTTGTCAAGGGTTCGTGACGCCACCTGTGGTGTTCGGTCAGGGTGACCGACGCTGCTGAGGGATCCGCTGGGGTGATGTAATAGCAGCTAGATGGTATATCTTCCCACAGGTGAAGTATATCCCCAGGGCTTCCCAGTAGTGTAGGTGGCGATGATGTGAGGCGCGGTTAATAACGAGGACACAGGGTTGCAGTCTCTTTACCTTTTTACTGAAGACTTCAGGATCCGCAATCCAGAGCACTGCTAACAGGGCTGGTTGAAACCGGCTGGTCCCAAGGCACATCCAGAGTTCCCTTGGCAGGTGGAAATCAGTGCCTACCAACTAGCGCCTGTGTGTTATAGTCCTTCCCTGCTGAGCACCACGGGATAGTCCTCACAACTGTCGTATCTGTTCTTTCTCTCTCCGTCCCCCAGTTTATCTGGCTAGGATGCACCCGTATGACGGGTAGTCCTGGAGTTATTCTGGGACCCTAGAGATGCCCCTCTTCCACAATTGCCCTCTATGTCTGCTTAGGTGATTTAAGTTAGACAGCTAACCTGTAATCAACTGTACTGCCGCTGTTTGAAGTAATGCTTGAAGTCTGTTACTTCCTCGGCGTTCCGGCCACCGGCTATGCGCCTCAGTAGGATGTTGCCGTTCTTGGGGCACGACTCCTACTGGTTCTATCACCTTTGTGCTGCGATCTCGTTTCTCACTTCTCCACAAAATACTTCGCTTCGTGTCCTTCCTTAGGATACCGCCGCAAGGTAGTGCAGGCGCAGCTCCGTAACGTTCTGTCCTTTCTGCTAGGCCCCTGCCAGGATTCCACCCCTGACAGGTCCTCCCTGGAACTCTCCCAGGCTGCTTCTCACTCACTTCCTATCCAACCCCCAGTTTTACCAGAGTGTGAGCAGTGGCCTAATACATAGTGCCTTTTGCTCCCCCTGGTGGCCGGAGTGTGAAGTATAATGTGGACTGCGATCCTATCAGGAATCGCGGTGTGCGCACGCGCACTTTACCCAGTGGACGTTGTATTCATTTCGGCCATTATGCCGGTTGTCTTGTCGCAGTGTGCGCGACGCCTGCCTCCTCCTCCCCCCCCCTTGTGGCATG